>NC_087216.1:13851482-13896482 GCF_015104395.2 Macrobrachium nipponense | reverse complement strand
CTTCATGATATCTTCAGAGTAATTAGGCTGTATTGGCTGATTCAGCCATGCATAAGGTAATCTGGGTTCATATCCCATCAAAGCTTTTATGGGAGTTGCACGAATACTCGTATGATGCCTTGCATTTAATGATAATTGGACTAAAGGTAAATTGACGTCCCAGTCAGGATCCTGTCCTACTGTGTGACGTAATACGTCTAAAACCTTCCTGTTATTCCTTTCTACTAAGCCATTACTAGCTGGGTGATACGGCTGTATCGCTACCTTTTCTACCTTAAAGGCGTTACAAATTTCTTGAACTAATGAGTTGTTGAACTCGGTCCCATTATCAGAGATAATGAGCTGTGGGGCAGAATATCTGCAAAATATCTTATCAAAGAGAGCGGTTGCACATCCTTGGCACTTTTACTAGTTAGTGTACCAACTCTGTATATCTCGTGAGCGCGTCGATACATACTAGTATATTCTTATTCCCTTTACTCGTGGTATGAGATTAGTGATAAGATCAATAGATACTCTTTCGAAAGGAGTCTGTGGGATAGGATATTTCCCTAGTGGTACTTCCTTGTCTGTTCTTCTTGTAGCTGTTGCATGTATTGCAGCTCTTCACATAATACTAACATCCTTGTGAATTCCCTTCCAATGGAAAGTTCTTTGGATTAATCTAATTGTCTCATCCCTTCCTGGGTGAGCTCTCATGTCATCGTCGTGCATTAGCTCAATGACCTTGTCTCTTAGACTCTTAGGTACTAATCTTTTGTGCAGTACACCTAAAAATTGACCAAATGGGTCATATTCGTGACACCTCCAAATTAATACGCCATCTATGTCCGTTAATGCATCTGTGGGACATCCAACCTTCCTACCTAGTTCGGTTAATTCTTGTTGGCTGTGTTTTCTTTCGTTTCTAACGTATTTAAACAGTTCCCTTATATCTTCATCTCTTTCTTGTTCTTTTATGAAATTTTGCCGGGAAAGCTCCTCTGTATAATGCATGGTGAATACATTTACGTCATTGCACATTGTTTTCATTCTTTTCTTCTTCTTGACTTATATTTATACTATCACTTGTGACATATATCTTGATAATGCATCTGCTACCATTTTCGTCTTCCAGGGACATATTTCACCTCTATATCATAATCTTGGGCTGTCATGAACCAACGGGCTCTTCGTCCAGAAAATTAGGATTCTTTAGCATTTCTACTGCAGCTGAATGATCCGTGAACACGGTTATCTTGTAACCAAAAATTATATATCTGAAATGCTTTAAAGCGTCTATTATAGCTAGAGACTCGAGGTCTGTTACTGAGTAGTTCACTTCTGAGGGCTTTAATTTCCTACTGTAATAAGCTATCGCATTATACTTTTATTATCTTGTCTTTGCATTAAACATGCTCCTATACCAATGTGGCTTGCGTCCGTGGCTAAAAAGAATTCTTTGCCAAAGTCTGGAAAGCTAAGTACTGGCGGATGTGTTAATCTTTCTTTCAATCATCGAATGCTCTTGCTGCTCTCTGTCCATACAAATGATACGTGTTCCTTTAAAAGTTCAGTTAGTGGTGCGGATATGACTGGCAAAGTTCCCTACGAAACTTGCTGGTAAAAACCTGCTAAACCTAAAAATGACTTTACGTTCCTTCTTGCACTGAGGTGTAGGATATTCCCTAATCGACTTAATCTTTGCGTCGTTACTTCTACGCCCTTTTCACTTAGTGTATGCCCAAGTAGTCTATTTTCCTTTTAAGGAAGTTACACTTCTTTAATTTAAGCTTCAGGTTGGCTTTTTCTTAATCTCTTTAGGACTTCTCTGACTAAGTCTATGTGTTCCTCTATAGTATCTGTTGCTATTACCAAATCATCTATGTAACAGTGTACGTCCTTGCCTAGTAAATCGCCCAAAATTTTATCCATTAATCTTACAAAAGTTACCGGACTTGACTTTAGACCAAAAGGCATTCTTACATAACTGGTATCTGCCGTTACTAGTGGAAAAAGCAGTCAAAGGTTTACTTTCTTCGTGTCTAGAGGGATTTGCAAGAATCCCTGCAATAAATCTATTGTGGTGAAGTACTTCTTGGACCCTATAGTGGCGATAAGATCTCGCATTGACGGCATTGGATAAGGATCATTTTCAGTAATTTGGTTCAATTTTTCTGAAATCCACAACTATTCTGTAAGTTTTGTCCTTTTAGGAACTAGCAAAAGTGGAAAAGACCATGGGGATTTAGATGGTTCTATTATTCCTTGCCTATTCATTCTTTGTACTTCTCTTTCAATGATCTCTTCTGGGAATGTGCTACTCTGTAAGCTGGTATGTAAATTGGCTTTGTGTTCGATGGAATGTCTATCTTGTGCGTTATTTCGCGTGTATTTCCCAAGGTGTCGCCGTCTAGAGCGACTATATCCTGATATTCGCACAGTAAGTCTATGAATTCCTCTCTAACATGGTTTTCCTTAATGTCCTTTAAATGAGATCCTATTTTAGCTCTTCTCAGTTTTATGTCCTGAGCGTAATTTTTCATTTCCTTTACTGATCGCGGCTACCGTTTCCCTTTCTACAACTCGGATAGGTATGGTAGTATACTTCTGCTAGGCCTATCTCTGTACCTGGTGTTAACTTACCTTTCCTCCTCTGTTATTCGTAATCTGTAACGCTATCTTGCCCTGTCTGACTTCATGTAAACTAGGAAGGATAATGTATTCCATTTACTTGCGACTTTTCAGTAAGCGATGATTTCCTTTGCTTCCCAAAAAATTCAAAAAATTGGGTTTACTGTACATTCTACCCAAGTACTTTCTCCTGGTTTAAGTTCTTAATCCCTTTCTAACTTTAAAAAATAAGTGCATTGATTGATTCTAAAAGGTTAATGATCTGTTGTGAAACTCGTGATGCATTCTGGATATCTTCCCTCTGTCCTTATCCTTCCTTCTTTAAAATACCTTTCATCGTGGGATTCTCTTTAGTCTGAGTTCTTTTAATTGACTTGCATATTGGTATTCTAGAAATCTCACGACCGTTGTTAATCACTAGTTTGTTCTCTAGGGGCATCAATGCTATACCTTGGTCTAGCCTAGTTGGATAACCTATCAGCAAATAGCAAAAAGCTAATTTGTATATCTCTGGCTTACCAGAACATTTTCTCTTAGAGCAATTCTTCCTAGCCTAAATGGAAAATCTAACTGTCCAATTACGTGGGATATCATTACCCTGGACGTCTGTGATTCTACAATCTACCGCTGTGTTCAATCTTAAGTGAGAAAAATACAACCGATACACCTTTTCTGACATTATATTCTTAGGACTACCTGTATCAAAGAATGTAACAATAGGTTTCTCTAGACCGACATGTGCTGGAAATAATGGTCTATAATTATATTCATTTCCTACATCAACTTTGCTAACCTGTGTAGCTGGGCTTAGCCTTGACATTCCGGACGTTCTCTCGTTATATAGGAAGATTCATTGTACCGTAAGCAGAAAATTTCCCATTGCGTCGTCTGACATTGACTGACTGGTTGATAACCTATGCTTGCTGTTTGATTAGCATATCTATTTGGGACGGAATCTCTATTTCTCTAGATGGGGGAGATTGACTATTGTTTCTACCTCTGCCTCTCGACTGAGATCTACCTCTAGGAGCTGAAACAAATTTATTTCTGCATTCTCGGGCACTATGTCCTGTTCTCTTATGGAAAGGACAGAAGGCTATCCCTCGGCATCACTGGCATAATGTTCCTCTCTTCTGATCAGTTTAACACGTGACTGTCGAAATCCTCCTTGAGAAGATTTACCTGGCATCTTATTCTGATTTCTAGATGGTGTCCTAGATCTATTTGGACCTCTTTCTTTTTGTCCTATAGCGACTAAAGGTCTGTATATAGGATTCCCTTCAGGCCTTCTACCTAGGATTTTTGTTTCCTCCTCTTCAATCTCTGCTACATCATCGGATGTCTCCCCACTTACGTTCATCCTTGCAATGACTTCCGTGGCAGGCTTCCAATCATTATTGCTAGTCTAAATATTTTTTTAAACATGACTCATTAGCATGCTTGCCTCCTTCTACCTCTATCCACCTGTGGATTCCATGAAGTTACCCCATTCATTCATATTGTTATACAACTGAGAGCTAAACTCTTGATAACGTCTTTCGTCTAACTTAAATTGACGCACTATCCTTGCCAAACTAGTAACTGGATCTCTTCACCAACGTGGAATAAACCTTCCTAAAATACCGTTTCAATTCTTCCCAATTCTTAAGATCTCGGTAAGTCTCGGAGTGGACGTATCGTTCTAAGTCTCCTCCGGCTTCCAAATCAAGATAACTCTTGGCTTCAATAAGCTTTCTCTATCTGTCCCCGTTATGCTATCTAGGCGTGTCTCCACTTGCTCTATCCAGTTTTCTAAGTTACAAGCTAACTGACCTGCCGTTCTTTCTTCCGCAAACTTAGCTATGTGATTAATCACATGCCCTTATGTGTTCCCATTATACTGCTGCGTTCGAATTCGCGGACTGTGTACCTTCCGGCATGGTTAATTCCTTGTTTGACTTCTCGTGAGCACAGGCGTTCTTACGTTCTGATAAGAGTCGGTCTCCCCTTGACCATCGATCGTTAATGGAAATTTTCTTAAGTACGGAGTATCATTAAAAGTATCAAAGTTATGACGGTAATATCCCAAAAGGAAATGATAACAATAAATTGTTTTTACGAAAGTATCGATCACCATAAAAAATAAAAGAATTTTCCCCAGAAATATTCTCAAAGTCTTACGTTATCGGTAAGCGATTCTTAAACAACAACAAAAAACCCTCTTAACAGTACTGGTAAAACGATACTGAACTGGACCATAAAGTGTACGCTAACGAGAGACCTCCCGTGAATTACCCTTGTTATCCTAAACAAACAAAATAAAAAAACAAGTAACATTCATTTCGACGTAACGAATAAGATTAAAAGAAAGCAAATATTAAAACAAAAAAAATTCAAAGTATAAGAAATCACAAAACAACCAAAATCACAAAAAATCAAAATAAAATGACACAATCTAAATTAAAATTAAAATTTAAAGTTATTGGTTAGTAAATACAAATGTTTGGGAAAAGGTCTTAGTAGCTGATTAGTTATATTAGTAAACTAAAGAAATATCGTAGTTTCGTTGCCAAAAAAAAGGTTCAGAGGGAAAATCTTTTAATCTTGAAATACCAGAAATTGTCTAACTGAAATGTTAATCGTAATTTACTTTTAACAGAGTTTAATGTTATGTAAGTGTGAGGATATTATTTTGGACTTAACTTCTTTCGTCGTCTTCGACTCCCGGGTTTACGTCTGACAGCTTGCGTTCGCCTACCAGCGCGTTGAATGATGCGTTGTTACGTCTGCGGGAAGGGGACTTCTCTCTCTCTCTCTCGATTGCGTTGACTGATGCGTTTTCGGAATTGTTTTCTTTCCTCTTGATATATTCTTTATGCGTTCGACATCTTGTTCTTCTAGTGGAACGACTGTTCTTGTTCTTCAGAGTGGAGTTTTACTTTCGCAAAGTGTGGGTGGCTTTTTTTGGAGCGCTTTATTGTTACAAACTCGGTAACTGTCCTTGTATTTGGGGAAGCACTGGTAACTGTCTTTTGGGGGAGAACCTTCTATTTCGAGTGGCGTGAATGGATTGAAATCTCTTATGCCGACACTAAACTTTTGATTCCGTTTCGCGGCCGCTGTTTTTAACTGTCATTCGTGTCTTCGTATCACGTCGCTAATCACCATTTCTTTGCTGTGTCTTTGTCTCTTCTCCTATCCTTACCGCTCGACAACAATTAATCTTGTCACTATATCAATCTTTATCTCATCGTATCCCACCGCTGCCACCAATTTATCTGTGACGGTACTTACTTTTTCTTTGCACAGATCTAAGGTAACTGTGCCGTGGAGGCTGTACTTTGGGGAATTAGGCTTATATAAATTCTCTTCTCTTGCTCAATGTTCTTAATCTGGAATTCGTTAAAAGGAAGGGTTCTACTTTTAGATGAGAAATGAAATGATATATTCATACAAATTACGTTTTATTCTTCGTTAGGGGTTCTTACAAGGTTTTTTTCCACCTTCTGAGTTACTGGGCTTGGACTGATAAAACTTAATTGGCACTTGTTGCAATTACGAGTCTATAGGCACGAGGGAATTTTACTAAGTATTGATTGTCACTTTCACTGTCTTTGATTGCTTCGCACACCACACTTTTGCACCTGTTCTTCTTCTGGGGATTCTTCTGTCTTTCTCTGTTTCACGGCCATGCCACTGCAGCTCTCCCCTCAGGCGCTCCCCGGTTGTTCTCTCTCTTTGGCTTCTCTGTTCCCCTTTTTCTTTTTTCTCTGCTCCCTTTTCCTCTCTCTCTCTGTCTCGCCTTTTTGTTCAGTTGAAATCTCCTTAGCCCGCCTTTGGATTTTGGGATTTTGACTGGGTGTGGCATTTCTGAAAGACTTTTTGTGTCTTAGTGGCTATTAACTTCATACGAGACCGCCTTCCTGTCAGGTCTTCTACAGTAATTCGTAGGCTTTGAATTGTATACGCCTCCTTCTTCATGTCCTGGCTTCTTAGGGCGTATCCCTTGGTAAACCTCATAGGTCATTCGTTGATACTCCTTTTGGGCTGTCTTATGACCAACACTCATGGCTTTTGATTCGTCGATACTAGAGGCCTATCTTTGGAAAGGGTGGAGCTTAGATTTTCACATGATCCACCTTTGAAACAAGGAAGCCTTGAATTTGTTCCCTTGGTTATATTAAACAGAAGGCTCTTGAAAAGGTCCACCTTTACATTAATTCTCCGACGCTTGAAGTGCCCACAAAGTCGGGCGTGCCAGAGAATCACTTAATCATCGGAGATGAGGCGTTAATGGGTTGGATTCCAATTTCTCGAAGATGCCTGGGAGATGCAGACCAAGATGCCTGTGGGCTAACGCCTAATCGTTTTGGTCGAGTCCGAGACGATACCTTCGTAAAATTGATTATTTTCATTCTCTTATCCCTCTTTCTTTTCTTATTATCCGTTTCGTGCCTTTTTCTTAAGTATTATTAAGTTATTGCCTTTGGAATAACAACACTGTGCCACACTATTACATATATATATATATATATATGCGTGTGTGTGTGTGTGTGTGTGTGTGTGTGTGTGTGTGTGTGTGTGTGTGTGTGTGTGTGTGTATTTTCTGCCACTATTTACCAATCCTCTTACAATGACAAAAATCGTCAGGATTTAAAGCCAGTGTATCTCATTTACCTAGAGGTAATAATATATATATATATATATATATATATATATATATATATATATATAATATATATATATATATATATATATATATACCTCTAGGAAAATGAGATACTGGGTTTAAATCCTGACGGGTTTCGTCATCTTTTTTTTTTTTTTTTTTTTTTTTTTTTTTTTTTTTTTTTTTTTCATCGTCCAAGTGGAATGGCACATAGTAGCAGGAATTTAACAATATATTTGCTACGGTGACAGTGCAAACAAACATAAAGACGGTTGGAAAACAAAATATATTCACACTTGATAAACTGGGAAAAAGAGATGGGACCAGCAACTCGTTAGGGTCTGAGGTCGATATTCTGCTTGCTGACCGCGTTTATCTATAGGTGGGCGGGGTCATAAATTTGTTCACGCCCCCATGTCAACCACCTTCCCTAAATTCAATACATTTTACAATTTATTTTAAGACTGAATGGATCGAGTTCATTCATTCCTTGGCAGATGTTCATTGTCTTACGTAACTTCTTTATATATATATATATATATATATATATATATATATATATATATATATATATATATATATATATATATATATATATATATGTATATATATATATATATATATATATATATATATATATATATATATATATATAAAACAGGACTGGAGGATGTTTCTTTCCAGTATATCGTTGGAATAAACTGTGTTTTTTGGCCGTGTCCAGTTGATTGAATAACCTGTCACTTTCGTGGGCGAAAATTGCACCGTTCGCCTGTGCATATTTTGTCCAATTGTTTATGTTGTTCTGTTCTCTTTTCCAAGGACTTTCCAGTTTGACTAATATAAGTTATGGGATGACACACGTTGTATTTGATAAGCCCATCTTCAGTATTGACGGGAGACTTCTTTATAAGTCCTTGTTTCATTTCTCTTCTTAAACTGCTTTAACACTAAAGTTTCGTAAGGATGATGCAATAGACATAAACAAGGAATGAAGGCTGGAAATTAGAGTATCTTGATTATGTATGAAGTACGCAGTGCATTGTAAGTGGCAAAAGGAACTTCAATGATGAAAAACAGAAATTTTGCAACACAAATAGCCTGTTTGTTCTACCATATATATATATATTATATATATATATAATATATATATTATATATATAATATTATTGTTTTCTAAGATATTCCCTATCATGATAAGAACTTTAGAGTTAATACAGCACTTGAGATCAAATAATGTCAAATCCCACGTTGGCCATGTCACAACTTTTGCATTGGACAAACGGGAAAATCACCAGAAAAGGGAATTGAACAGCATAAAGATTATTTATATATACAGGTGAATCGTGCGATTGTCGTTCACGCAAACATAATGGATCAATTGGACACAGGAGCAAAAAAAAAATAGCCTTCCATTCCATTGATACTGGAAAGGAAACGTCACAAAAAAAGTAAAAGTTTAAATTTCCCATTGATCTACGGAAAAAAGGACATCACAAAAAAGATGGTTTATTCCATTGATACTGGAAAGGAAACCATCACAAAAAAGAGTTTAATTTCCAGTGATCTAACTGGAAAGGAAAACATCACAAAAAAGATGGCGTTTATTTCCATTGATCTACTGGAAAGGAACATCACAAAAAAAAAAAAAGATAGTTTATTCCATTGATCTACTGGGAAAGGAACGTCACAAAAAAGATAGTTTAATTCCAGGAAATCTATGGAAAGGAACATCACAAAAAAGATAGTTTATTCCAGTGATCTACTGGAAAGAAACGTCACAAAAAAGATAGTTTATTCCATTGATCTACTGGAAAAGAAACGCACAAAAAAAGAATAGTTTATTACAGTGACTACTGGGAAAGAACATCACATAAAAGATATTTATTCCAGTGATCTACTGGAAAGAAACGTAACAAAAAAGATAGTTTATTCCATTGATCTACTGGAAAAAAGCAGTCCCCCCCCGATAGTTTATTCCATTGATCTACTGGAAAGAAACGTCACAAAAAAGATAAGTTTATTCCATTTATCCTCCTTGGGAAAGAAAAACGTCACAAAAAAAAGATAGTTTTCCATTGATCTATGGAAAGGAAACGTCACAAAAAAGATAGTTTATTCCAGTGATCTCTGGAAAGGGAACATCCACAAAAAAAAATAGTTTATTCCATTGATCTACTGGAAAGGAACATCACAAAAAAGATAGTTTATTCCAGTGATCTACTGGAAAGGAACATCACAAAAAAGATGGTTTATTCCATTGATCTAAAAAACGGAGGAACATCACAAAAAAGATTTGTTTATTCCATTGATCTACTGGAAAGAAACGTCACAAAAAAGATAGTTTATTCCAGTGATCTACTGGAAAGGAACATCACAAAAAAGATAGTTTATTCCAGTGATCTACTGGAAAGAAACGTCACAAAAAAGATAGTTTATTCCATTGATCTACTGGAAAGAAACGTCACAAAAAAGATAGTTTATTCCAGTGAAATCTAATGAAAGGAAAATCACATAAAAAGATATTATTGTGAAATACTGGAGAAACGTTTTTTTTTTAACAAAAAAGATAGTTTATTCCATTGATCTACTGGAAAGGAAAATCACAAAAAAAGATGTTTATTCCGTGATCTACTGGAGAAAAACGTCACAAAAAAGAGTTTGATTCCATTGATGTATGGAAAGAAACGTTCACAAAAAAAGATAGGTTTATTCCATTGGAATCTATGGAAAGAAAACGTCACAAAAAAGATAGTTTATTCCATTGATCTACTGGAAAGGAACATCACAAAAAAGATAGTTTATTCCATTGATCTACTGGAAAGGAACGTCACAAAAAAGATAGTTTATTCCAGTGATCTACTGGAAAGGAACATCACAAAAAAGATAGTTTATTCCAGTTATCTACTGGAAAGAAACGTCACAAAAAAGATAGTTTATTCCATTTATCTACTGAAAGAAAACTCACAAAAAAGAGGTTTATTCCATTGATTACTGGAAAAAAGGAAACATACAAAAAAAAGAATAGGTTTATTCCAGTTGATCTACTGGAAAAAGAAACGTCACAAAAAAGATAGTCTATTCCATTGATCTCGGAAAGAAAACGTCACAAAAAAGAAGGTTATTCCATTGATCTACGGAAAAAAGGAAACACAAAAAAGGAGGTATTCCAGATCTACTGGAAAGAAACGTCACAAAAAAGATAGTTTATTCCATTGATCTACTGGAAAGAAACGTCACAAAAAAGATAGTTTATTCCATTGATCTACTGGAAAGAAACGTCACAAAAAAGATAGTTTATTCCAGTGATCTACTGGAAAGAAACGTCACAAAAAAGATAGTTTATTCCATTGATCTACTGGAAAGAAACGTCACAAAAAAGATAGTTTATTCCATTGATCTACTGGAAAGGAAAACACACCAAAAAAGATGGTTTATTCATTGATCTACGGGAAAGGAGTATCACAAAAAATAGTTTATTGCCATTGATCTACGATGGAAACATCACAAAAAAGATAGTTTAATTCAGTGATCTATGGAAAAGAAACATCACAAAAAAAGATAGTTTATTCCATGATCTACTGGAAAGAAACGTCACAAAAAAGATATTTATTCTGTGATCTATGGAAAGGAACATACAAAAAAAGATGGTTTATTCCATGATCTAGGAAAGGAACCACCAAAAAAGTGGGTTATTCCTTGATCTACTTGGAAAGAAAAACGTCACAAAAAAGGATAGGTTTATTCCAGTGATCTAGGAAAGGAACATCACAAAAAAGGAAATAGTTTAAATTCAGTGATTACTGGAAAAAAAGGAACATCAGATGGTTTATTCCATTGATCTACTGGAAAGGAACATCACAAAAAAGATGGTTTATTCCATTGATCTACTGGAAAGAAACGTCACAAAAAAGATAGTTTATTTTGAATTGGTCTACTTGAAAGAAACGTCACAAAAAAAGATAGGGTTTTTTTTATTCCATGATCTAAAAAAATGGAAAGAAACGTCACAAAAAAGATAGTTTATTCCAGTGATCTACTGGAAAGAAACATCACAAAAAAGATAGTTTATTCCATTGATCTACTGGAAAGGAACGTCACAAAAAAGATAGTTTATTCCAGTGATCTACTGGAAAGGAACATCACAAAAAAGATAGTTTATTCCAGTTATCTACTGGAAAGAAACGTCACAAAAAAGATAGTTTATTCCATTGATCCTATTGAAAGAAAAACGTCACAAAAGATTGTTTATTCCATTGATCTAGGAAAAAAATCCACAAAAAGATTAGTTATTCGTGATTACTGGAAAAGAAAACGTCACAAAAAGTAGGCATTCAAAAAATTGATCTATGGTTTGACGTCCAAATAAGTTTATCATGATTACTGGAAGGAAACATCACAAAAAAGAGAGTTTATTCCAGTTTTTCTACTGGAAAAGAAAGTCACAAAAAAGATAGTTTATTCCAATTGATTCTACTGGAAAGAAACGTCACAAAAAAGATAGTTTATTCCATTGATCTATGGAGAAACGTCACAAAAAAAGAAGTTATTCAGGATCACGGAAAGAAAACGTCACAAAAAAAGATAGTTTATTCCATTGATCTACTGGAAAGAAACGTCACAAAAAAGATAGTTTATTCCATTGATCTACTGGAAAGGAACATCACAAAAAAGATGGTTTATTCCATTGATCTACGGGAAAGGAGTATCACAAAAAAGATAGTTTATTGCATTGATCTACCAGATAGGAACATCACAAAAAAGATAGTTTATTCCAGTGATCTACTGGAAAGAAACATCACAAAAAAGATAGTTTATTCCAGTGATCTACTGGAAAGAAACGTCACAAAAAAAAGATAATTATTTCTGTGATATACTGGAAAGGAACATCACAAAAAAAGATGGTTTATTCCATGATCTACTGGAAAAGGAACATCACAAAAAAGATGGTTTATTCCATTGATCTACTGGAAAGAAACGTCACAAAAAAGATAGTTTATTCCAGTGATCTACTGGAAAGGAACATCACAAAAAAGATAGTTTATTCCAGTGATCTACTGGAAAGGAACATCACAAAAAAGATAGTTTATTCCATTGATCTACTGGAAAGAAACGTCACAAAAAAGATAGTTTATTCCAGTTTTGATCTACGGAAAGGGAACTCACATAAAGATGTTTATCCATAGTCCTCCACTGGAAAGAAAACTCACAAAAAAAGATAGTTTATTCCATTGGATCTACTGGAAAGGAACTCACCAAAAACCGAATGGTTTATGCATTGATTCAAAAACGGAAAGGAAAAAATCACAAAAAAAGAGGTTTATTCCAGTTGATCTAGGAAAAGGAAAACTCACAAAAAAGAAAAAATAGTTTATTCCAGTGATCTACTGGAAAGGAACATCACAAAAAAAGATAGTTTATTCCTCCGTGATCTACTGGAAAGAAACATCACAAAAAAAGAATTAGGTTTATTCCATTGATCTACTGGAAAGGAAACGTCACAAAAAAAGATAGTTTATTCCCAGTGATCTACTGGAAAGAACTCACAATAAAGATAGTTTATTCCAGGATTACGGAAAGAAAGCACAAAAAAGATAGTTTATTCCATTGATCTACTGGAAAGAAACGTCACAAAAAAGATAGTTTATTGCATTGATCTACCAGAAAGGAATATCACAAAAAAGATAGTTTATTCCATTGATCTATGAAAAGAAAACGTCACAAAAAAAGATTAGTAATTTCAGATCACAGAAAGGAAAAATCAGATAGTTTATTGCTGATTACTGGAAAGGAACATCACTAGATAGTTTTTATTGCATGAATCTACAAAAAAAGATGAGGATCACAAAAAAGAAAATAAGTATTTCCATTGTCTAGGTCTACTGAGGACGTCACAAAAAAGATAGTATATTGCAGGTGTCCAGTTTTTTAAAGAGAAAGTCAGGGAATGTATAAGCTGGATCTATTGATTTCTAAACAAATGTGTAAAATTTATAGATTTTAAGGAAGGTAGTTGCCGTGGGACGAGAGCAAAGGTGTCAGCTTTTGCATATATACATTAAGTGTTATTGTGATTTACTTATACATACGTACATACATACATATCCATATATTGATGTACCCATATTCTCTGTGCAGGTAAGACGTTAGTATTGATGAAACAAAGTTAAGCTTCTACGTTTCTATAGCGTTTATTTATTTATTTTGTATAACGTATTTCATGCACTTTGTATTTACAACAGTTGGAGATTCAAGAATAGGGATGAGTGCGAACAGTATCTGGCCTCTTTTTTTTTTTTTTCTTCTTTTTTTTTCATAGTTTATCAGAGAAATGTCGACATTTTTTTTAATTGCTATGAGATTTCCCGTCATTTTCTGTGCTTGTTCTTTATGTTAATAAAAATGCTTGAGTAGAAGAAATAGCATAAGGTGTTAAACAAAAAACAAATTAACATAAAAGAGATACTGAACCTCAGTGTATGTTAATTGAAGATTGAAATTTTACGGAAAGTAGAGTCGTATTAAGAAAAAAAAGTGGAATTTTTTTAATATTTAAACAAAATTAAAATTATGTATTAACTTTAGATTAGAATTTAAGAATAATATGAAAATTGTTTCAAAAAATATTTTCTTCTTCTCGCACAAAAGCGCAGCCAAGAAATAAGCGATTGATGAAAAACAATGGACAAAAATAATTGAAAACACTGGTGATTTCATTATACCTCCCATCAATGAAAAATAATCCCAACATAGTTTATTTGCAAAATGAATTTTTTTTTACGTTGGGCAAAATTCGAAAAGTTGGAATCGCAAGTAGACAAATAAAAAATGCGCCTGTGTTGTTGGAACCTACAGCGTTGCCAGACGCACGGTCATGGCTAATTTTAACCTTCGATAAAATAAAAACTACCGGGGCTAAATAGCTGCAATTTGGTATGATTGATGATTGGAGGGTGGATGATCAACATACCAATTTGCAGCCCTCTAGCCTCAGTAGTGTTCAAGGTGTGAGGGCGGACGGACAGACAAAAACGCCATCTCAGTAGTTTTGTTTTACAGAAAACTAGAAGTTAAGTGCAAGGAATTTCACCCCCCCCAAAAAAAAAAAAAAAAATAAATAAATAAAAAATAAATAAAAAAATTAAATAAACAAGAAAATGAAAGGTCTAAGGAGAGAGTTTGGGAAAGAAAGCTGCTCTTTCTACCGAAGCGCACCGTCGAAATGTCGAGAGACACCAGAAATCAAAATAAAGGTAATTCTGAGGATGTAATTCGATAAACGTTAATGACGGCGGACAAAAAGAGATACCAGAATGAAAAGTAAATATATCAAGCAGTGACTCGAATATAGGGACAGGTTTACGAAAAGAAATGCTATATCGTTCGCCAGGTGTAAAGTGTGATTAGTTTAAAAAAAAAAAATTAAATAAATAAACAAATAAAAATAAAAAATCAAGAAGAAGAAAACTTGACAATTGTGCTTAAAATAAACTCGTGTAAATGTTAGAAATTTGTTAAGAGGTGTCAAGGTCACAGGAACAATCGAAAGAGAGAATTGGGAGCACGAACACTCAGACTTTTCGTGATTGGCAATTTGATTTATTTAACGAATGACCTGCTGGCGCCGAAGGAATATAAAATATATAAAAAGAAAATAATAATAAAACCGAAGTCTTCATCATAGAGGTTTAATGAAGGACCAGGGACGCGATAGTCGGTTGGTATTCGACTTTTTTTTTTTTTTCTTATTTTTCCGGAGGCAGTCGATTGGACGAGTCTACTTCATTGTTGTCAATTTGTTTGTTCCGATAAAAGGTCAACCTTTTCCTTTTTGTATTTTTTCTTTTTTTTATTTCTCAAAAAAGGTCACCTTTTTCCTTTTTGTGTTTTTTTTATTCCTCAAAAAAGGTCAACTTTTCCTTTTTTGTATTCTCTTTTTTTATTTTTATTTTTTTTGTATTCCAAAAAAAGGTCAACCTTTTCCTTTTTGTATTTTCCTCTTTTTATTCCTCAAAAAAGGTCAACTTTTTCTTTTTTGATCAACTTTTTCCATTTGGTTTCATCTTTTTTGTTTTAGGTTTCTGTAAAAGAAAACTATTGAGATGGCTGTATGTCTGTCCGTCCGCACTTTTCTGTCCTCCCTCAGATCTTGAAAACTACTGAGGCTAGTGGGCTGCATATTCATATGTTGATCATCCACCATCCAATCATCAAGCATACCAAATTGCAGCCCTCTAGACTTGGTAGTTTTCTTCTTTCTTTTTCTTTTTCATAAGGTTAAAGTTAGCCATGATCGTGCAAATAGGAGTAAAAACTCTAACAGGAAACGTTTTTTTCGAAGCCACGAGGGAGGGTGTTGGGGGGGGGGGGGGGGGGGCGGGGGGGGGGGGGGGGGGGGGGGGGGGTGGGGCCATTCCCCCCCCCAAAAACGTGGGCTGTTTCCGACGGGTTGCACAAAATGATGATTGCAGCAATTACAGGCCACTCCACTCTCTTCATCCATCCTCCGAGTGCCCTCGAAGGTTGCTGGAAATCTCTCTTGTTAGGAAAAGGAACGAAAAGTGACTTCTGTTTTACGGGACGGGAATGGAACGGCGATGGGAAATGCATAAACCTGTCAAGGGCTGGAATTATAAATCGGACGAGGCGTCTTCAATGGCAACGGAAATATATTTCAGTATTCAGCAATGCAAGGAGCCTCTTGATTTCACCTGGAATTTTCCGTGCTGCAAAATGACCCCTTGAGACTGAATTATATATTTCACTGAGCATTAATGCAGGCATTATTTATTTGTTACCCGAATAAGTTTCTACGTTTCTATACCTTTTATGTATATTATTACACAAATTTTCGCACTATATATAATATATATATTGTGTAAAAATTCGTGTAAATATATATATATATATATATATATATATATATATATATACAATATGTATATAATATATATCCATATATATATATATATATATATATATATATATATATATATATATATATATATATATATACATACACACACACACACACACACACACTTGACGGACATTGATAACGAATATGACTATATTACGTCAATTCAGTAAAACATACATAAAAGGAATTGCATATAGAGAAAGAGAGAGCTGGGGTAATATTCCCCCCAACCCCAAAATAAAAAGTTTCCATGGTAATTTGTAGCATTTCTACTTGTTAAGTCAATGTTTTCCGATTTATATCATCTGAAATTATTTGGAATATGATCAGTGATAACGTAGAATAAAGATGTTGATAATTTATTTAGCAAAGAAACGAGATATGAAGGCGTCAGTATATGTAAGGTATTAGGGAATATTTATTGAAACATTCGAAAGTTATAGAAAAAGATTGGCAGTTGTTATTGCACTTTCACATTATGTCGGAGAAGTGAAATGTTTATAAGGTTCGAAGCTCACTCACTAGAATTTACGTCAATGGCCTTGGCTGATTTACTGCCATTTCATGAATTTGAGAACACGAAGTGACTTTAAACCAGTATGAGTTATGTAGATGGGCAAGAATAAACACTCAGAAGTTGAAAAAATATTACTGGTATACTGTTTCTTTTTTAGAGAAGTGTCGAATAGGTTTTTTTTTTTTTTTTAAGTTATCTGCACCGTAGGTGATATTATCATTGACTTCCGTGTTCAGCATAGTATGAACTGTGTTTCTATCTCACCATATATACTGTATGGTGAGGTACACGAACTTTATACTTTGTTGAAAACAAAAGTTATTGATAAAATCACCGTCGGTGCAGATGCCTATATAAAAAAGTGCATATTCGACCCTTTGCCCCCCAAAAAACGTACGATAAAATATATCATATGAAGACCTGAGACCCACGAAACTGCAGCGAGGCCCTGATTTCACGAATATCTTGGTATATTTCTAACATTTTCACCTCACCAGTCTAAAATATATGAGTTTCATCACGTGAACCAGAATATTTTTATTCATGACCAGTATAGTATGGTAAAATTATAGTAATCGCCTGTCCATACTGAGAAATTTTTAATGTTAATCTTTCACAGCTGATTGCTACTATGTTAACTGGGATTCATTTTATTGATAAAGCGAAGACCTTCGCCGAGTAACTCACCTGGTAAAAAAAAAAAAAAAAAAAAAAAAAAAAAAAAAAAAAAAAAAAAGTATAACTGAAACTGATTGTCTCCTTTGGCTGAGACAGGCAACCCTCAGAATTGTGTTGTAAATGCCTTGGTAACTACACTAAGCAATAATTTGCCTTAAGGCTAAGGAATATTCCTGTTCTAGGCCGGAAACACGCAACCTTGTTTTATTGATTTGCTTTACAGAGCAGTTGTCAATGTAGTGATCTATCTTTTGAAGTCATTTCCAGTGAGGTTCAGCTCTCATTGGACCTAAATGAATCAATTTTCTAATTTAGAAAAGAGGCAGCGTAAACTTACTTAAATGAAATTTGGAAAACTGGTAGTCAAAGTCGTTGGTGTCAACAAGTTAAAAAAAAAAAAAAAGAAAAAAAAAAAAAGATGCTTTGATTGCAATTAACTCGCAGAAAACAAACTCTGAAGGCCATAGCAGTGGAAAATGTTTCTTTAATGTCTCTAGCAGTCAATAAATATTACTTTCAGCACAAGTCTCTCTCTCTCTCTCTCTCTCTCTCTCTCTCTCTCTCTCTCTCTCTCTCTCTCTCTCTCTCTCTCTCTCTCAGAGGACGGCTACAAAAGAACAGAAACGTAACTGTCACTTCCACATTCAAATTGTGTAACTGCTGGAATGTTAAAATAACATTGTTATTAGGAAAACTAAAATTTATTTTCTAGACCTTAGCAATATAGATTACAGAAATATGTAAATACGAATAATTCTTTGGAATCTCACTTGTAACGTCAGTTACAAAATCTTGCAATTATGAGAAAATGCTATATTTTCAGACTTGGGTAATGCAGATATGAATACTTAAGGCCGAAATCTCTTAGGCAAATTCAGTTATAAATTATTCTTATAATCATTATGAGATGCTTTATTTTCAAGCTTACTGAGTAATGCCGATGACGAAAAAAAATTATTTATAAAAGCATACTTAAGGCCAAAATCACTTACGCAAATTCAGTTACAAAATATTCTTATAATCATTATAAAATGCTTTATTTTCATACCTACTGAGTATTTCGAAGACAAGAAAACAAATCCACTTATGAATTAATACTGAAGTCAGAAATCTGTAGCGTAAATTCCGCGACAATATAATCGTATGATTAAGAATAACTGCTTCACTCGCAGACATTCTTAGTAAATGTCCTTCCACGCTCTCTGACGCTCATGGATTGGAATGACCTGTGAACATCGTTGGCTTAATGTACCGCTCCTTAATTAATAGACGGCGAACAACACACACCACTCGGCTCCTAAGAAACTCTTCACCTCCTAGTGCTATTCTGAGCCTCTGTATCGTCTACTTCTTTCTCTCTCGCTCTCTCCGTGTACACACACACACACACACACACACACACACACACACACACACACACACACACACATATATATATATATATATATATATATATATATATATATATATATATATATATATTCTGTACAAAAGTCTCGTGTTTTTGTCGAGCTTTCCAAGTATTCAAAACCTGTGAGAGAAAATTCTTCTACGCAATGTAGCAGACCCGAATAACGAGAAATGAAAAGATCATTCTTCATTTATCAGAATGTACAAGAAAGGATGTGAAGAGGAGAAGGAAGGGAGTTTCTTTTATTTTAGATTTCACGGGGATTTTTTTTTTATTCCTATCATTCTGACCTTCATATTTTTTCCCCTTGTTCTCTGCTCCGTTTAACAAAGTTGCGTTATCTTTAATGATACCCATGTGTTCAGTCTAGCATGACAGTGTTTGTCAGATATTATCCGTAAGAAAAGTCTATTTAAGCCCCTTTTTTATAATGTTACGTCGTTTTCTTAGCCATTAAAATATACTTTTAACATTTCAGTATTTCTTGGATGTCATTTATTCTTTTGATTTTTTTTTTTGTATACTTATTTATTTTCCTCGTTTCGTTAAATTCCCGGCTATTGTCCTCATTTCGTTAAATTCCGAGCTGAATTTGTTTTGCAAAATTTGTAAGAGCCATGAAACTGAAATGCTCTACGTAACAGACAGTCATATTTATAGTCATTTATACCCTTCAAAGTTTGTTCATTTTTCCTTTTCCTCTGTTTTTATTTTGCAGTTACAGGTTGTCATAAATACTCAGGACGATAAACCTTATTAATTTATTTTATTTATTATTTGGTTGATTTGGCGTTTCCCTTTGTATTATAAAATATATACATGTCTTGGCAGCTTTTTTGCCATATGGGGATTTATGATAATTGGGTTGGCAGATTTAAATTAATCCAGCCTTACGCCAGCAAGGGCATTTGCACAATGATGGTGGATTATGGATATGAGAAAAAGGTCTGGTGTTGGTTTCAGGACTCGGGCCAACCAGCTGAGTCGTAGTCTTTATCATGGAATCTTGCCTCTCAGGTTAATGGATTTTATGAATATATTTAATTAGATCTTGTTCTGCATATGCGTGTGCATATTTTTAGATACTAATACTACTATAGCTGGTTCACTTAAGGTAGATTCTTGAATGAGCCCTATTCTTACGAGGCGTTTGTTTGGCGGCCGTCAAACTAACGTCTCGTAGGCATAGGGTTCATCCAAGAATCTACCTTAAGTGATCCAGTTATATTAATGGAAAAGTAATTCCAAAATAATATGTATGTTTGATCTTGTTATTTAAAATAAATAACAAGATCAAAATACATATTATTGTGGATGTACTTTTCCATTTTATTGACTCATGTGATTATTAGTTTTCTTTGGGCAACTAGTAATAGTATCAATATAGAATAGTAATAACAGTATAATAATAATAGTTGCAGGGAGAAATGTTCCTCTCAACGACAAATACTGCGCTGTCAAAGTCCCCTGGTCTCCGATGTCCGCGAGCTCTCCTTCCTCCACTCTTTTTCCATTTTATGTATTTCACTGAACTCTGCCTCACTCGAGTTTCCTTCTATCAACGAGAGTTTGCTTGCTGCTCCCACAGCCCCTTTCCTCGGTGAAAGAAAAAGGGAAAGAAAAAATAGAAAAGCGAGACGGTCAGAACTCTCGGGGTCCAGATCCCCAAAAGAATTCGCCGAAATTGCGGCCAACCCGGGACCCCCTTCCTGCTGCCAAGTACTTTCGAAATTTTCGTCGACCGAAGAAAGGAGGAAAGTGGGGGAGGGGGGGGGGGGGGAGGCCTTTGCAGATGGAGGAGGGTGAGAGTGACGCCCGCGCGCGCGCGACTCTGTCCCTAACCGACGCTGGCAGTAAAGTCGACTTTCCCTCGGCCCCTGTGAACGCAATATTGGCCACCTCTTTCTTTTTTGGCTATCCGGCGAAATACTGCGTAATCAATTTGAGATTAACGGAAGTTATATTTGAGAAGAAGATTATCTCCGTCGGTAACGAGTTCAGGACTTCATTGAATGGTGGAAGAACTGGGATTGTTACGGCCGCCTTGCTGACTAACCAATGGCTCCCTGAGACGTTACTTCAATTGTTATTATTGCAGTGATTCCGAGTTTTTGACAGTTGGAATGGACGCAGGCAGGAACAGTCTTTTTTTTATTTTCTCAGACCGTTATTCCAATAAAAGGTGTCACGTTTCTTTTTCAACGGTGACTGGTTGCTTTAGTACATCCAGTTGCCACTGATGTTATGCTGTAATTGACTGTAATGGATTAGTTGCTGAATGGGAATTAGAGTTTTAGCAACGATGCTACGCATTACTACCCTAGAACAATTCTTGTTTTTTAATAATTTATTTATATTTTTATCTATCTATTTATTATTCTGTCAATTTATTAATCTTCTAATAAGTGTTCTATTCTTTCGGTATTTCCTATTACCTTCTATTCGTTCTTACAAATGAACACCATATTCTTTGGAAGCTTCTTCCACATGGATAGAATTCCCTTTTGAATAATAATAATAATAATAATAATAATAATAATAATAATAATAATAATAATAATATATGAGGCGTCTTATTTCACTGTATAAGATTTGGCTGCTACAACTTACTCTGTTCAGTGCCTTCATTAAAACAGGAACATTAAATAAGAAAAATTATTAGTGTTACAATTAGTATTTTTCTAACAATATAGAATATTTCACCAGAGTTTGAAGCTCTTTAAAAAATCAAACCTCGGCGACTTGTAAGTTCTTGCAGAGGAACAGCGATTTTACAAGGACGTAGTTAATTAACAAAGTTTTATGAAAAGTATACTTATGTATATATTCCATGAATGACGTCACAGTTGAAGCGTCCACCTTTCTCTTTTTTTGTGATATCAAAATTATATAGTTTCCTGTTACTCTCTCTCGCTCTCTCTCTCTCCCTCTCTCTCTCTCTCTCCTGCTTAGTTTATAGGCTTATGACAGTACTGACATGTTAACAAATTAATATTTATTTACATGCTATGAAATGCATCTTTCATAATTCCCCATTTAAACAAACCTGATACGGAAACATGTATACCTCTCTCTCTCTCTCTCTCTCTCTCTCTCTCTCTCTCTCTCTCTCTCTCTCTCCTGTTTAGTTTATAGGCTTGTGACAGTACTGACATGTTAATAAATTAATATTTATTTACATGGTATGCATCTTTCATAATTCCCCATGTAAACAAACCTAATACAGAAACATGTATACCTCTCTCTCTCTCTCTCTCTCTCTCTCTCTCTCTCTCTCTCTCTCTCTCTCTCTCTCTCTCCATCAGAACTCAGTGTTACCTCTGTGCTGATGACGTCACTATGCAGATGTATCTACCCATCATGATGTCACACCTCTGGATTTGCAATTGCAATGTAGACGCGTCTGTTGCAGGTTTATCCTGATGACGTCACAGACTTTGGAAGTTGGCATTGCTGTGTTGACGTCAGAAAGTGTACTATATAGGTTTTGCTTTACCCTAAGCACAATCTGGCGAAGAGTTAAAGGGGAACGGCTTATTAGGAGGAGCTTTGGCTTTGCGGCTACTGCCATTGATTGACAAAAGGACGATGAATGATGGACCTTTTTTTTTTTTTCCTTTTGGCGAGCTTTTTCGGGTGTTCATTTTTTTTCATGGTATTTATCTTTTGTTGGCTACGTTCTATTTATGTTTTGTATATTGTAAAGGATGTGTATTGTCAGAAATTGACAGTTGTTGGTAATAAATTGTTTCCCTTTGTAGTCTTGTACATGCATTTTCTATATTATATATATATATATATATATATATATATATATATAATATATATATATATATATATATATATATATATATATTTATATATATATAGTGAGACAGAAGGGGGTTGATACGTGTTTAATTAGGTATAAATAAGGCATTATGAAAGACGCATTTAACATCGTGTAATTGAATGTTAATTCATTAACACTGTCAGTACTGTCATAGTCCTATAAACCAAACGAGAGAGAGAGAGAGAGAGAGAGAGAGAGAGAGAGAGAGAGAGAGAGAGAGAGAGAGAGAACACTATAACCGCAAAGCAATGAGAAACTTGGTCGTCATCATAAATGCTCGTAGGCATGGACGACGTACTTATTTACCTGGCTCACGGTTGACTTGACTTCAGAAGAACATAGCGACCGCCGACCTCTGTCTCAATCAATAAAGTTTAGCTGAAGACAGCAACATGCCAATGGCGACCTGTGGACAAGAGAGACGAGATCCATTCAGGATTTTAAGAGCCCTCGGCAACCCGGGTTTTTTTTTTTTTTTTTTTAATTATCGACCTGTGGTCTGAGAATGGGCTGGGTCTGGATAGAAGTCGGGTGATTTTTGGGTCGAACCTGAGCGTGTGGGTTGAAGCGGGTAGACGTTTGTTAGGAGCTGATGGTGAATTTGGTTAATATATTTTCGTGGGAATGACGATTGATCTTTTAACCTGAAGTTTTTAAATGAGTAGATCTCCGGTTGAATACCGTTTTAGATGGAAGTTGTTGATTTAATATATTCAAAGTATGTTTGATATGCTGAATACATCCTTTATATATATATGTATATATATATATATATATAATATATATATATTATATACTATATATATATTATATATATATGCGGGTGTGTTACTGATATCAAATTTGTTGAGGGTTCAATCTGCAGACTTTAACTGCATAAAATATAAGTAGCAAAAGTATGAACTGCTTATACATCAGACTTATTTCTTATAAAATATAGATGTGGTATCAGAAGGCTGAAGACAGACAAGAGAATCACACGCCATTATGATATAGATCTAGACATCAGCTCAACAAAAGATAAATTCAGTAAAATATACATCCATTTCCGCTATTACGGTGCAGGATGTCTTTAAATAAATCAAATCAACAATTTCCATAAAAAACATTACCCAGTAAGAGATCTAATCATGTAAACACATCAAGTCTAACTTTAAAGCTACTCATACCAACGAAAAAAGGTGCATAAAAAAAAAGTTCACCATCAGCTTCCAACAATCGCTTTACAGTGCCTCGGTGGCGTGATCGGTATGGTCTTGGCCTGCCACCTCAGTGGCCGCGAGTTCGATTCTTGGCCATTCCACTGAGGGGTTAGAGATATGTATTTCTGGTGATAGAAGTTCAGTCTCGACGTGGTTCGGAAGTCACGTAAAGCCGTTGGTCCCGTTGCTGAATAACCACTGGTTCCATGCAAACGTGAAAACACCATTTAAACAAACAAACAATCGTTTACTCACCCACCACCCACCCCCCTCAACCAACCCAGACTTAGGTTCGACCGAAGATCTACCGATTTCAACCCAGACCTATCCAGCGGACCAGACGATACTTCAGAAGCACGTCCTGGGCTAAGCCACGAACACCCTTCCCTCCTCCCCTCGGGACCCCGATATAGAGCGGCAGCCCTGACCGTTGAGATACAACGAACGAGATACCGACTGTAACCCCTACTGGTATTTAGGAGTAGACTTGTAAACTGTGAAACTGACCGTCTGCCGAAATATATGGGTGGCTTACTTAACAAGCACCACTAATTGCTCGTTAGATTTTGGGTCTAGATCCCAGTATATGAGATACCAGATGAAACTAATATATAATTTATCTGCAGACTCTACTGATTATAGAATGACCAGTGACAGACATTTTGAAGGGTGGGTTCCCCCTGACAGACGCACTGAAAAGGGGGGGTTTAATTGGATCTAGATCCAACTTAGGAGATACCGAGTAAATTTACTACTACAATAGCACTGCACATTCCTAGAATACTGTGGTAATGACGACGTTTTAGTTACGTTTTAGGGTGGTTTATCCCCCCTGACAGACGCCCCACAACGAGTGGGGAGGGGGAGCCAGGATCTGCATCCAACATTGGAGATACCAAGTATAATTTGTACTACAATAGCACTGCACATCCTAGAGTACTGTGGTGGTAATGACAGACATTTTAAGGGTGGTTACCCTCTGGCAGACACCCCACAACGAGTAGGGAGGGGGAGAGGGAGGGGGAGACAGGATCTACATCCAACATTGGAGATATAAAGTAAAATTTGTACCACAATAGCGCTTCATATCCTAGAATGCTGTGATGGTAATGCCAGACATTTTAGTGGGTGGTTACCCCTTCACAGACATAACCTACGATTGGAAGGGAGAGGTGGGACACCTTGAAATATTTCAAATCTATCATAGGCAATATTAATATTAGAAATATGGTAAGTATCTGAAAATCGTGAGCCTGATAAAAATGTAAAAGGCAAAAAATTCAAGGAAATATTGTTATGTTTCAGGATAAAGAAAAAAATTACTGCCGGAGTTATTTTTTAAATTCCTATTAAAGTATGGAATATTTCACTTCATTAATTCCATCACATCTATATAAATACTATGTGATGACACTACTAGACTTGGTCTACTTTCTATAGTTTCACACACACACACACACACACACACACACACACACACACATATATATATATATATTATATATATATTATATACTATATACTATTAATATTAGCACTATCCTTTGGTTGGAGTTATTACTTCACACAAAGTATTTATCTGATGGGAGGGGGTCACAATCGGCAACAGCTGCAAGTATGTGTGCTGACCCATTTTTGAATAACTAAACCAGTCATATTGTGCCAATAATTAAACCAGTCATATGGTGGCCACTCTCAGTTCCTCTAAAAAAAGAAATGTAAGATAAGTATTCTCGCTTTAATAGCGTCTTTGGTCATTTCTTTTCTTGCCTATGGTTAGGACACTGCAGCCATGTCGTGGTTCGTAGCCCAACGTGTCTTACCATAACTGAATTGTTCTTTAGTTGCTGTTGGTTCGTGTGGATGAAATGAAATTTTTATCGGATATGGGAATTCGATTGATATTAAGACCAAAGTCGCATCATAAAGAGCCGTTTCAACACCCGCACATTCACAAAGGGATGATGTATCACAACACAAATAATTACTAGAAACGGAAATGTGAATGAATTGTTCAGGATAAGCTAACTATAAAGATTAAAACATTTTCCCCCATTTTATTTCCCCCTCCCGAAGTTGACGATCATACAAATTGGAGCTCCTGACTCCCAAATTAAGTTGGCCTATAATATCATGTCAGTTATCTAATACGGCACTTATTATCGGCGGCCTCACTTCAATCAAATTTTTTTATCTGTACACTATCACCAAGTATCAGGTACCATATATATTCGGGGGAAGAAAATCTAAACTTAAATAAAAATGATACAATAATTTGATGTTTAAAGCCAGCCGAGTGCGTTTGTCTCTTAACTTCCCCGCCGGCACGCACCACAGGCAGCCTATGTAATGTGTTTCAATACATTCTATCGATGCTGGCTTGACGACCATTATTCGGCTAATTTTCTCCCTGGAAATAAAATTTTTTTCTTTTATTTGTTCATTATATCCAGTAGACAGGCACTAACATCATATTATATCCTCACGTTTGTTCAATGCATTTTACCATTGTTAATATGATTTATAATGCGTCTCCAACAGTCATAAGAATTTGACAACCGAATGTGCAAATATGTCAGCTGTGTGCAAGGCATAGGGCGTCAATCACTGGAGTAGCGATCTCCCTGCCGAGAGTGACTTCTTTATTATTATTATTATTTTTTTTTTTTTTTGCTCTATCACAGTCCTCCAATTCGACTGGGTGGTATTTATAGTGTGGGGTTCCGGTTGCATCCTGCCTCCTTAGGAGTCCATCACTTTTCTTACTATGTGTGCCGTTTCTAGGATCACACTCTTCTGCATCAGTCCTGGAGCTACTTCAGCCTCTAGTTTTTTCTAGATTCCTTTTCAGGGATCTTGGGATCGTGCCTAGTGCTCCTATGAGTTATGGGTACGATTTCCACTGGCATATCCCATATCGTTCTTATTTCTATTTTTCAGATCTTGATACTTATCCATTTTTTTTCCCTCTCTTTCTCTCTTTCAACTTCTGTGTCCCATGGTATTGCGACATCAATGAGTGATACTTTCTTCTTGACTTTGTCAATCAACGTCACGTCTGGTCTGTTTGCACGTCATCACCCTATCCGTTCTGATAACCATAGTCCCAGAGGATCTTTGCCTGATCGTTTTCTATCACTCCTTCAGGTTGGTGCTCGTACCCCTTATTCTTATTATTATTATTATTATTATTATTATTATTATTATTATTAATTATTATTATTATTATTATTATTCGACCCAATTTCACAGAGAAAAATTACCTTACGAAAACACACCTAAGCACTCCAACCATTGTGGTCAGGCCTAAGCATCTCTTGCTCTTGGATCTAAGCAGTGTCAATCATAAATGGTTCCTGTGTAAAATACAGGACTTTCTTTGCATATGGTAGCGAAGCACTAACTAAACAGTAATGTACATCACTAACCACCAACACTCACAATGCACTTACTCAGTAAGCACCTCACACTTGCATACATTCTCTATATACACACACACACACACCCTTAACATACACTCACACACACTCAATAACACTCTGAATCCCACACTCACTAGGCACTCACTATACACTAAATGCTCACTAAACACTTGAAATACTAAATTTTACTAAATATTCATTATACCCCAAACACTCAGTAACATTCACTAAACACTCACTTAATCCTAAACATTAATTAAACACTAAACATTCACTAAACCCCAAACACTCATTAAATACTAAATGCTTACCAAACCCTAAATACTTATTAAATACTAAACAGTGAATGAACATCCAAATCATTAAAAACTTAATAAAACACTTACATACTAAAAATTGCTAAAACACTAACATTCACAAGACATTCACTAAACGCTCACTTAAAATTCGCAAAACTTTCACTAAAACCCAAAAAAAACCCTAAACACTCACTGAATACTTACACACTAAATATTCACTAAACACTACTATTCACAAGACGTTCACTAAACGTTCACTTAACATTCACAAAACATTTACTTACTAAAAAACCCTTAAGACAAAACATTCACTGAATACTTACACAAGAAACATTCAATAAATTCACAAAAAATTCATTCCTAACCCTAAAGACTCAGTAAAACATTCACTGAAATACTGACACATTTAAACAGTGACTAAACCCTAAACATTCATAAACACTTACTCATAACATTCACGAAAACGCAATACTCACTAAACCCTAACAATTCGCTAAACACTGACTCATTAAACATTAACGATAGAAAAAATTGACATCGCACTAATTTTTCATTTCTCTTGTTTTCTTTACATTAATACTAAGGTGATTATTTTTTTTTTTTTTGTGTCTAGTTTGCTCTTGTATTTATTCATAATCTTCTTGAGAGAATGGAAATGTTCGAAAATAACTTGGTGTGTAGAGATATTGTTTAAAAAACAGAGATCCCTCTGTGTCCCTGTCCCCTCACCCAGGTGTATTATGTCTGAACGAATTTTACGCCAGCCGAAAAAAATCGACTATAGTAACAACAATATTCATTCATAAAACTGATAATACAAAAATGTATCCATGATTTCATTAGCATGAAAGTCAGTTGAAACCAAAGAAGGTAGTCCTGCTTCGATAAAACAAACCGAGTAGGCTGTAGCACATTATTATGATCTGTACCCTGACTATAGCGTAATATTACATATGTATTACTATCTATTTAATGGGTGCGTAACTCTATTTAACAATGTTATGTACTGTCGGCCAAAAAACTATTGGCATGAGTTTCATAATTTTTCGTTCACCTGCCTGACGCACGATTCAGGCTTTGTTTATTTATCGATTTTTTCGTTTTTAAAAGATGGTGAGAAAGAAAGAAATCATTATGTAATGTTATTGTGCGAAAACTATTTTCCATATAGCAAAATTGACGTGAACGAAACGAAGTGATAAAAAACGTCATATCACAACACCATAGATATACATACCAATATAGGAGACACCTATCACTAGCAGTATCGCATAAACACCCCCCCTTAAATTATCATTTCAATATTAAGTTGAAGGTAGTTAAACTATTCCATTTGTTAAATTTTACAGAAAACATTGGAATCTCACAAAACGCTCATCAAATTTAAAAAAAAGAAAAGAAAAAAAAAACGATATCCTAACAGTGTGAACCAGGCGACCTCACTCTATTGCTTTTGATGTTATGTGCACGGGAATCTGTCAATGTGTCATTTATCGGTCTAAGAAACATCCCTCTATAGCGAGAGACAATTATTGCACTGCATTCGGTGCAAGTTCCTGTTGGAGAGATATCAGAAAGCTTAATAAACCGGAGAGAATCATACATAGATGAATTATATTGTTTAATGAACGGCAAAATTTAGAAACATGGGCTTATACAGGTGGAACACCTCAAAGCATCACAAGAGAGCAAGTCAATATAGTAGTGTAAATGTTGCTGAGCAACATTCATTTTGTGAATTTTGAATTCTAGTGCATCGTCACGACATTGCTGAACCAGGAATCATGACTAGCTCTACACTTATGACTGGTGTCTGATGAATACTGTAGATGGAGAGGAAGAGATTTTTTAATCTACTCTTGAAATCTTTGATAGGTGTCTAATGAATAAGTCTAATGAATAAGCAAACTTATCTTTGATGGATGAGAGATTCAGTTAGGCTACTCTTTTTGTTTTTGTTTTTTTATCCGGTGGCCAATGAATACCACGGATAGGGAGGGACAGTTTCAATGATGCATGGATTTTTTTCTTCAAAACCTAAAGAATACATTTTACTGGAGATACTTTATTAACATCGGCCTAATCCCTCAATCACTCCTATACGCCACCTCCGCTCTCTTCTACATCTCAGGCGACTCGAGCCGACTTCTCTCTACGAACTCCATCTCGTGAAAGCATCAGTAATGATAACGGTTATTTTAAAATTCCCCGCACCAACAACGGACGCCTTAAAATGCATGTTTATAAAATATTTTCTGTTCAAAGCAAACTTTAATCTTTCATTCCCCCAAAATATGTGAATACACTCGTGTTACACCTGTAGCCGTCAAAGAGCAACCCTTGATTAAAGCAGTAGGTTTTTCTTCAATAAAACAAAATAAATAAAAAAAAACATATGAAATAGACTTAAACGAGAACGTCATCTTTCATATTTCTTATCCTTTCAGCTACTTATAATATGTTTATGGTAGTAGGTCTAGGTATACATGTGAAACTAATTTGAATCAGTTTCTATTTAGAAGAAAATAATAGCTACAGAAAGATCAACCTAAGAAAGCTTTAATGAAAGTAAGTCCTTTTCTTAATGATTCGTCAGTTTGACTCCTACATCTTTCCCAACGCGTCCAAATGAAACAGGATGATATGCAAGGATCGATAAAAAATAAGACTAAATTATATTCGTTTGATTTTTTTTTTATGATTGCTTTTTGACTTTGAATAGCTAGGTCTGAGTTAAATATGTTAAGCAATTATGAAAAGGATAAGAAGAAAGGCGAACATGGCTAATAAACAAGAATAACGGGAATAATCAAATCAAGCAGATTAATATATATATATATTATATATATATATTGTTGATTTAAATATCAGTTATATTACATATCCAGAGAGAGTATACTGCTGAAAATAGACCTAGGTAATCATATGTGAAAATCAGAAGTCGATTTAGGCCACTAAATGTATCATGCAAATTATTTTATTGATCAAAGGACAAAATTAGTTTAATTAAACATCGTTTTCTAAAATGTTAACGCCAAGCTTGATGTATTGTTTATCGGCTGTAGGAGACGAAATGACAACACCCCAGTGCAGTACGATACGTTGAGTCAAGACTCGAGCGGCAACAAAGCCAACTTCAAAAGGATTCGGTATGCTGTCATGAAGCTAGAGTTGAGAATAAAATTAGAAATCGTGGACCCATCGGTATATTTTTTCCTTACTTTGCAAAATAATTATCTTTAATACATTGAATAAATCTACTCTATTCTAATGTAATTTATTTCAAGTATAGCACCTTTGAAAAGGAAATGTTATTTATTGTTAAGTAAATAATCTGGCATCTTGCATATGGCAATATTCCATAACGAACAATGAATTAAGAAACTACGCCAATTCTTCATTGGCCAGTCTGTACATAGACATTTTACAGCAATAACTCTATAATGATAAGAACTTATATGCTACTTTATAGTGTCAGTCTTCCAACCACCGCTACATTAATTTTCATATCGTAAACAAAGCTAAAGCGAGTAGGGGAGACCGGGGCTAGTTGGCACACTTTTTACAATTTTGGTCATTGCGAATAATAAAACAAACTTGTTGCAAAATTCTTACCGCCATTGAAAAATATTAACATTCGTCTTTATCACAGAGCAAAATAATTGTTGTTTGCTTTCAACATAAGATCAATAAGCTTTAGAAAAAAAAATAACTTTTCGTGCCACTTGCCCACGGTGTAAGATTGGCACACATTATGGGGTAAGTTTGGCACATTGATAATTAAAAGAAAATTAATACATTGCATTTAAATCAAATAGCAAAAATACCCTCTGAATTTCCAAAATACAAAATATAAGGCATTAGTATTACTTCAGCTCATCATCTAGTTGTAATTGTGGCAGGTGTGAGATAAATCCTTGTCATAGTCTTCATGCTCCCATGTTACCATGCCCTGCACTGGACCCACACTTCTCCTGGCTTACCAAACACAGGCTCTCTTCAGCTGAGTTTTCTTCTGGATCAACAAGAGCAGTTCTTAAACTCTGTATCACGCTGATGACTGATCTGAAGCCCATGTGTCCTTTTCGGACATCTCTCAATCTGTTATAATACACCCGTAAATCAAAATCTTGAAATAGTCTGTAATTCAGAGTTGAAATTCCATCAATCCTAAAATAATTGAAAACATCAGAATAAGTGACAGCTAGAGGTAAAGTCGAGGAAACTTTACCAGGAATGTCACAGATGGGCATACTTGATCCCGGATTACCAGTCATCCACGAATCACATGTCATGTTAACACATTTCTTCAGATGTCTATAAACACTAAAAATCCAGGGGCTGCAACTTGTGAGAACATGTGGAGGAAAGGATAGGACACTAATCTCATTATCCTTCCAAAAATCCAGAAACAAAACGAAATAATTATATAAATAAATAGGCTTACTATTGCTATCAAATAACGTGTGCCAACTTGCCCCATTTATTTTGAGCCAACTTGCCCATCCTTACCATTTGGTACAAAAACGATTACCAGTCCACACCAAGAAACCTTGAATTAATCATTTTTAATGCTATAGAATCTTTAAACCATAAAGAAAACTATGCTATCATTGAAACTAATCTTTATGAATGTATAGATGTTATAGCAAATAACAGAAAGTTAAAATATTTTACTTACTACCATCAAAATAAAGAATTGTCTCATAAATTCGAGCTCCTACGTTCTATCTCTATAGAATTTTGCTGGTAATTGAGAAACCACGTGGCAATTACAGTATATGTATTGCAGTCATCCTATTGGTAAACTTTAAAGTCATGTTGAGTATGCCAACTTACTCCTGTAGCCAACTAGCCCCGGGCTCCCCTACTATATATAATTGAAGTTAGTTGCTTGCTTGACAAAATAATAACTATGACTGAATTATTATATGAAACAAATAAATTATTTTTGTGTTAGATCAGCCATCGTCAACCGGGGTTCCGTGGAACCTTAGGGTTCCGTGAACGATCGCCAGGTGTTCCGTACGAATTCATGTTTTATTTAATTATTTGTTATTTATAAGTATATATTTTTTCGTTAAAACATGTCGTGAGAAATCGTAGTCCTATAATTTATTTATCGTAACATATCGTGCGAGATTTTTTCCCTTTGTTTTACTAAAGGTAATTAATGCAAATGCTACACACACACACACACACACACACACAACACACCTATATATAATATATATATATATATATATATATATAATATATATATATATATATATATATAGGTGTGTGTGTGCGTGTGTGTGTGTGTATTGGGGTTCCTTGGGATGAGGAAAATTGTCTCAGGGTTCCTCAAATGTCAAAGGTTGGGAAACACTGTGGTTAGATAAATACAAAGGATATAGAAAGGATAAAAATATTTATTAAATATATCACGATAATGTATAATACGGGTCAATAGTGGCCCACTTATACTAATCATAGACATTCATTATCAGGGCTTGCCCTTCCCCCAGTGCCCACCTGTTAGGGTGTGTCTGTCAGGGGGTGGGGGAAAAACCACCCACTAAAATGTCTGTCATTACCATCACGCAGTCTAGGATATGAAGTGCTATTGTATACAAAAATTTTAAAAACAAATTTTTACTTGGTATCTCCAATGTTGGATGCCGTCCCTGTCTCCCCCTCCCCCTCCCCACTCATTGTGGGGTGTCTGTCAGGGGTAACCACTCACTAATATGTCTGGTATTACCATCACAGCATTCTAGGATGTGCAAGTGCTATTGTAGTACAAATTTTACTTGGTGTCTCCGATGTTGGATGCAGATCCTGCCTCCCCTCCCCTTCCCCCTTCCCCCCACTCGTTGTGGGGTGTCTGTCAGGGGGTAACTACCCCACTACAATGTCTGGTATTACCACCACAGTACTCTAGGATGTGCAGAACTATTGTAGTACAGATTTGACTTGGTATCTCCATGCTAGATGCAAACTTCCTGTCTCCCCCTCCCCCTCCCCACTCATTGTGGGGTGTCTGTCAGGGGGTAACCACTCACTAATATGTCTTGGTATTACCATCACAGCATTCTAGGATGTGCAGTGCAATTGTAGTACAAATTTTACTTGTATCTCCAATGTTGGATGCAGATCCTGCCTCCCCCTCCCACTCGTTGTGGGGCGTCTGTCAGGGGGTAACCACCCACTAAAACGTCTGTCATTACCACCACAGTATTCTAGGATGTGCAGTGATATTGTAGTGTAAATTTTACTCGGTTATCTCCTAAGTTGGATCTAGATCCAATTACCCCCCCTTTTCAGTGCGTCTGTCAGGGGGAACCCACCCTTCAAAATGTCTGTCACTGGTCCATTCTATAATCAGTAGAGTCTGCAGATATATTATATATTAGTTTCATCTGGTATCTCATATATTGGATCTTAGACCCAAAATCTAACGAGCAATTAGTGGTGCTTGTTAAGTAAGCCACCCATATATTTCGGCAGACGGTCAGTTTCACAGTTTTACAAGTCTACTCCTAACTACCGGTAGGGGTTACATTCGGTATCTCGTTCGTTGTATCTCAATGGTCCGGGCTGCCGGTCTAATAGTGGTCTTAAAAGAGCTGAATGGATGGCGTTCTCTCTTATTCAGGGGTCGCCATTAGCATGTTGCTGTCTTCCAGTGGACTTTATTTATTGATTCAGACTGAGGTCGGTGGTCACTATGCTCTTCTTGGGTCAAGTATAAGCCTGCCCACGGGTATTGACGATGACGACTGGTATCTTGCGATTCTCTCTCTCTCTCTCTCCTCTCTCTCTCTCTCTCTCTATATAATAATATATATATATATATAAGATATATATATATGAATCATATCACAATTACCCGGTTGAATTCATATACAGACATCGAGCTACAAATGTCCTTGAATATCTAATTTGCTCTACTCGGAATTGATATATTCTATATATATTAACCGAAGGGGAATTTTTTAGTCGATAAGAAATTCCCCTTCGGTTAACATATATGAAAATATATTAATTCCAAGGTAGAGCGAATTAGATAGTAAAGGACATTTGTAGCTCGATGTATAGTATATATATCTATATATATATAAATACTATATATATATAAATATATTATATATATAGATATATATATATATATATATATAATATATTATATCATACATATATTCATACATACGTAGAGAGTAAAGTAATAATAGTGAAGAAACTTTGCGTTACTCCTAGTCGGTGTTTACTTTCATTATCGTTCATCACAATTAGGCCCGTTGAGATAACTTGGTGCTTGATCATTCGAGGTCTGCCCGGGGAACTGAATGGCTGATGAGCTTATCTTCACATTCATTGCCAGTTCATTATGTGTGACATTTGCCTCTGTGTTTTGAGAGAGAGATGGGATCGGCGACTGTGTAGGTGACTTTGACGGACGCCAGGGTACGACACTTGAGACTTCAACTGTATACTTACATTTAAAGTGATGCTCATAAGTACACTTATTTTCCAAGTGAAGTTGAAATATTTCTTTGAAACTCTGTAATTTTGTGATTAATTCACTCTTCCCTGAAACTATAACCTACCTTCTTTCAAGAGGCAGTTCCGTCATTTTTCGTGATTATGCCAAATCGTTCTTCCTGTCTTTTCCTTGTTCGTGTTTTATTCGGTTATACCAAATTATTCTTCCTGTCTTTTCCTTATTCGTGTTTTATTCGGTTCTGGGCTAGAAAAGGGCGTTAGGCTCCCATCTGCCTTTGAGCTTGAAAAAAAAATACATGTAATTTGTAAGGCAGTTTGTTTCCCCATTACGTGTCACTTTAATGTCATTCTTCCAACTTACATTAATAGTTTTATTCTCCATTTATAACATACAGATATCTGAAATAATTTAGCTAGAAAACTGCTAGTGTGGCTATTAAAGTGTAATATGTTACGCTTGCTATCTTTCCACAATCATAATTCTTCGATAGTTAGTTTGTTTTTCATTTAATTCTGCCTGAGGCACGTTGAGACATTATCAAAATGAGTTTCGCTTTTCCTCGCTTCGACATTAGAACTATTTAAATAATTTTTTATATATATTTTTTTCTCTTTGGTGGGACGTGAAAGGTTTTTCAGAGTTTTGATAAAATGTAGCACATTATAATAAGTCCCATACACTGCTGATGAAGGTATACCTTACACTGATAGTGTTAAGCGTAGGAAGTAGTCTGCAAAAGACAATATTCTGTATTCGAAAAGTAGGATTGTGTATGCCGTCCTTATAATTCATATACTACTACTTCATATTTCTAGGCTTTTGTTATGTTTATTTACGATTGATTAGATTTTACTTGGAAAATGTCAAGGTGACACACTTATTTACGATTGATTAGAGGTGAATGTCAGTGCAAAACATATATATATGTATATATATATATATATATATATATATATATATATATATATATATATATATATACACACACACACACACACACACACATATATATACATATATATATATATACATATATATATTTGATTTATATATGTTTTGCCTTGAGAAATCAACACACATATGTATTATATATATGTGTATGTATGATTGTACGTATGTATGTTTGTGCATGTGTGCGTGTGTTGATTTCTCCATCAACATGTCATTTAGTTAAGTCACGTCTGATAGTGAATGTCTACGATGTCTACAAAGGCACCACTGTAAGCAATCTCTTGTCCTCACCTTGGTGTACAACTATTGTGAGTTACCGGTGCTGCACTGTGCGTTGGCTTATGAAGGAAAATTTATTTTAAAAGCTACCTGTTGATTGATATGTTGAATTAACTTAGTTTCTTCCATCTGCTCTGATATAATAATTTCACATTGGGTATTTTCAACGGTTGAAGTTTCTTGTGTAATTTGTTTCTAAGCTGAGCTTGTTCTGTGTGAATGTTTGTGCAATAATAATAATAATAATAATAATAATAATAATAATAATAATAATAATAATAATAATAATGTTTGTATCCACTCTATTTAATTACTGAAGAGTCTTGATCGCATGCATTTTTGTACAGTATTCTGTATTACGTTTTAAACTTATTATTATTATTATTATTATTATTATTATTATTATTATTAGTAGTAGTAGTAGTAGTAGTAGTAGTAGTAGTATTCAAAGAAAATAATTGAATTTCTTGTCGTGCCTAAATTCGGCAACCATACGCCTTCCAGCGAACTAAAAACTTTACTAATTAATGGCCATCGAAAGTTGCAGTTGGAGAGGAGTATCCAAAGTGTTGGTATTCAACAAAAAGTAAAAATAACAATAAAAAAAAGAGAGAAGAAGATAAGTTTGGAGAACTTCACCAACTTGGTATTTATCAGGTTAAAGTTGTCCGCTTTTCATCCCGAGCCGCTTCTTAAGTTTGCTTATAGCAATTAAAATTAATTACGAGACCCTTCTTCTTCTTCTTCTTCTTCCTTCCTTCCTCCTCCTCCTCTCCTTCTATCCCCCTCCCCCTCCTCCTCCTCCTCCTCCTCTTCTTCTTCTTCTTCTTCTTCTTCTTCCTCCACCGGAAGTTTTTTTTTTTCCCCCTTTTCGTTATTCGTTCTTTGTGCTGTCCTGGAAAGATAATGGCTGGAGTGAGTTTCGTGGGTGGGTTACTTCGCCGGTATTTTGGCTCTCTTGGCTGAGTAAGCTGCTGCTGCTCCGTGTTTGTTTGTGCTCTCAGAAGTGTTTTTACCTGGTTATTCAACCTTGGGTTCGGCGAGATATTTGTTTGTTATCTTGTGCCGAAAAGATCCTTATTTGTTGCTCCATGCTGAAGATTTATTTATATTTATTGACGTTTTCTTGGGAGTTGGCAGCACAACGAAGCATCTTAATTACTGTTTCATTGTTCTTAGTATGTATTTCACCTTTTTAAGTTATAACATTTCTTATGAAAAACGAATCCATTTTCTATAAATGGCAGAGATTGGCAAATCATTACGCTATGTCAATGCAATCGAGGAAAGGGTAAAAGCAATACGTCATCAGTCTTATTTTAGTCAGCTGACGGACGTAGTTTTTTACGAAGTCTAATTTAAAACAAAAAGAAAAATAAATGCTACTGTATAGTGATTCAACTGTTGGATTATAACCATTTTGTTTGCAAAAGCCTATGAGACGATGATTGATTGCCGTTATTCAGTGTAAGTCCACAAAACAGGATAAAGAAACAGAGTAACAAAAAGTGGTGAGGCCCCAAGGGAATAAACAAACTTTCTTCGTAAGTTATTCAGGGACTCTTGATTTCCTTATAGTGTGAGGCAGTGCGACGTATGAGATGAGGTAGCTTGTACAGTGCGAGGTATTGAATGAGGTAGCTCGTATAGTGCCATGTATAAGATGAGGTATGTTGTATGTTGCGATGAATGAGATGAGGTAGCTCGTATAGTGCCAAATAAAAGATGAGATAGCTTCTATAGTGAGACATATGAGATGAGGTAGCTTGTATAGTTTGAGGTTTGAGATGAGGTATCTTGTATAGTGCGACGTAAGAAACGCGATAGCTTCTACAGTGCCTGGTGTGAAACGAGGTATCTTGTATACTGCGAGGTATAGAGCGCAATGGCTTGTACAGTGCGAGGTATGAGGCGAGGTAGCTTGCATAGTGCGACCTATGGGACGCAATAGATTGAATAGTGAGACTTATGAGATGAGGTAGCTTGTATGGTGTAACATAACCGCCGTATTCTTCTGACAGCGAAAGAGTCTTGGATGGCATTTTATTCCACATTTATTTGATTTTTTTTTTTTTGTTTAGGTAAGTGGGCGAAATGTATTAGTAAATTTTGTGTATGTTGTCACTTTGTTTAGCCGTCATTCATCGGTTAGAGCACAGAAATTTAGTTTGACTTTTTCTTTGTTTGTCGATTAAAATGGTGCTCTAATTAATCGTTATAAATATGTCTTCAACTTCGTTAGTTAAGCTGTAAACTGTCTGTCAGCTAGTTTTTTTCTTTCTTTTATTTTTAGGAATATTAGACCATTATGACGGATTTTAATAGTAACGTGAACCTCAAGTCATAATGATGCAAAAATTGCACTCTCTCTCTCTCTCTCTCTCATACGTCCTGTAATAAACAAGGTTGTTATGATGGTTGAGGAGCTCTCTCTCTCTCTCTCTCTCTCTCTCTCTCTCTCTCTCTCTCTCTCTGTTATTTGTTTGCTATTAGATTGGGGTTTTTGGATGATCTAATAATACTAGTCTCTCTCTCTCTCTCTCTCTCTCTCTCTCTCTCTCATACGTCCTGTAGTAAACAAGGTTGTTATGATGGTTGAGGGTCTCTCTCTCTCTCTCTCTCTCTCTCTCTCTACTCTCTCTCTCTCTGTCACTTGATTTCTATGACGACTTTAGTCTCTCTCTTTTTCTCTTTCTCTCTCTCTGTCATACGTTCAAACAAGGTTGTTAGTATGGTTGAGGGTCTCTCTCTCTCTCTCTCTCTCTCTCTCTCTCTCTCTCTCTCTTACATGCACACACACACACACACACTTCTGTCTCTCATACTCATATTTATCTCTTTCTCACACACGCACACATCTCTCTCAAACACGCACATTCTCTCTCTCTCTCTCTCTCTCTCTCTCTCTCTCTCTCTCTCTCTCACTTGTTTTCTATTAAAATTGTTTTTTTTTATGATCTAAGACCACCTCTCTCTCTCTCTCTCTCTCTCTCTCTCTCTCTCTCTCTCTCTCACACACTAACATAGGTCTCGTAATCAGGCGGGTGTTGTTGTTGTAGTGGATGAGCGAGGAGCGAAACGTTTCGTCGTCTGGCGAATTGCTTGAAAGTAGTCCCCTAATGAAACGAGGGAGGTTGTGAGTGCCGAGACAATGCTTACTTCGCGCAGCACCAGCAGCAGCAGCAGCAGTACACGATAACTGAAACCAGGTGGGGGGTTGCAAATCCTATTAAACGGCGAGGCCCAGACCTCTCGCAGGGCGTAGACCTTACCTTACCTTACATCTTGTTCGGGTTGCCCCATGTCCCTCAGTGTGAGGCCAGATCACCTAGTGGTCTACCAAGAGAGTTCGCTAGTACATCTTCCGGTATATTTGCATCTTCCAATCTTGGATGGTCTGGGATGCAGTTTAGATATTTGTCGAGCTTATTCTTAAACACATCTACGCTCACTCCTGATATATTCCTCGATGAGCTGGCAACGCATTGAATAGACGCTGCATTATCGATGCTGGTGCGTAGTGGATTAATGTCCTGTGTGCGTCCTTATTTTTCCTGGTATAGTTTGGGCACTATTAATCTACCTCTGCTTGCTCTTTCTGATATTTTTAGTTCCATGATATTTTCTGCTATTCCTTCTATCTGTTTTCCATGCCTGAATTATCATGTAGCGTTTCTCTTCTCCTTTCCTAGACTATATAATTTTAAGAATTGTAGTCTTTCCCAGTAGTCTAGGTCCTTAACTTCTTCTATTCTAGCTGTAAATGACCTTTGTACACTCTCTATTTGTGCAATATCCTTTTGATAGTGTGGGTACCATATCATATTGCAATATTCAAGTGGACTACGAACATATGTATACAGCATAATCATGTGTTCAGCTTTTCTTGTTTTGAAGTGCCGTAACAACATTCCCATTTTTGCTTTACATTTTGCCAACAGAGTTGCTATTTGATCATTGCAATAACATGTTCCTATTCATCATCACACCAGGTCTTTAACTGCTTCCTTATTTGTGATGGTCTCATTATTAGGTCCCTTATATGCATATAGCTTTCTTTCTCTGTCTCCATAATTTATTGATTCAAATTTATCAGAGTTAAATACCATCCCATTTACCTCTGCCCAATCATATACTTTGTTAAGGTCTCTTTGTAGAGCGTTCCTATCTTCATCACAAGTAATTTCTCTACTTATTCTTGTGTCATCTGCGAACTACTCACTACCGAATCTTTAACATTATTGTCTATGTCTTCATCATAATAACAAACAGTATTGCAGCTAACACCGTACCTTGCGGCACACCGGATATTACCTTGGCTTCATCCGATTTCTCGTCGTTTGCAATAAACTATCTGTTTTCTATTGTGTAAAAATTCTTTTAACCATCTTCCTACTTTATCCACGATATTGTGTTTTCTAATTTTCTTCGCTAATATTATGGTCTACTTATCAAAAGCTTTTGCAAAGTCTAAATAAATACCATCTGTTTCATTTCCGCTTTTCATATTTTTGAATATGTTTTTCACGGTGGACTAACAGTTGGGTTTGTGTACTTTTTCCGGGTACGAAACCATGTTGTCCTTTATTAAACAAATTATTTTTTATTAAATGTTTCATAATATTTTTCTTCATTACCCTTTCATACACTTTCATAATATGTGATGTTAGACTCACAGGCCTATAATTACTTGCCTCTAGTCTTGATCCACTTTTGAAAGTAGGGGTGGGGTAATATATGCTAATTTGTGCTCATCATATATCTTGCCTGTTATCTACACTTTGTCTTAATAATATTGCAAGTGGCTTTGCGATAGAATGAACTACTTTCTTTAACAAAATAGCAGGAATTCCATCAGGCCCTGCAGCAGCTCCATTTTAATTTCATTAATAGCCTGCACAATATCAGCTTCATTAATATCTATGTCAGCTAAATATTCACTATTTTCATCCCTTACTTCTATATCATTATCTTCATTATCTATTCTAGGGGTGAATTCTCTCTTATATCGTTCTGCCAGTATGTTGCAAATTTCCTTTTTTTCATTCGTTAATCTCCCTTCAATTCTCAGAGGGCCTATTTCTATTCTTCTTTTATTCATCTTCTTCGCATATGAGTATAATAGTTTGGGTTTTGCTTGATATTTAATAGGGTTTTTTTCTTCCAAGTCCCGTTTTTCATTTCTTTTGATTGTATAATCTTTTGTTCTGCATTTTCTATCTTACTTTTTAGTTCTATAACTTCCATGCATTTTTTTCTTTGCAAGACCTTTTTTCCACTTTCTGATTTTCTGGAACAAGATCCTTCTGTCTCTTGGTATGCATGAATGATGTTTACTTTTCTTCTTCGGTATATATTTTTCCACTATTATCTCCAATATTTTATATAATATCTCCGTATTTACCCTTATGTCCCATCACTTACGAAACTGTTATCCCAATCTTTGTTTTGTTTTAATTCTTCATTAACTTTATTTCTGACCATTTTATATTTTTACTGTAGAAGTTGTGGATTTTCCATATCCTTCCCACTTTTTCATTTCTTGCTTATCTCTATTTTCACTTGCTTTGGAATGAACTGTTAATTCTATGACATTATGGTCTGAAATACTCGCATTATAAACTATTATTTCTTTAACTAATTCATCTCGTTCACAAATACTAGGTCTAAAGTATTTTCCTTTCTTGTTGGCAGGTGATTTATTTGTTGAATGTTGTATTCTAGTAGCATATCTAATAGCTTTTCAAATTGCCTCTTATCTTCTGCACTACTATTACTCTCTTTTTTATATGTATAAGTACAACCACAATCTCCTATTCGTTCTTCCATTCTACGAAAGGAAAGTTGAAGTCACCAGATAGGAGAATAGTCCAGTCCTTGTGATTTCTACATATATCATCCAATTTTCAAGTTATTATGTCAAACTCTTTAGTATTAGGAGGTCCTATATATTACTATGTTCATCATTTTTCAGATTCATTCTACCGCTATTAGTTCACTTATCGATTACTATATTTCTCATATATTTTCCTTGTTTTTTGTCTTTCCCATATATTGCGGTTCCCCCTTGATTCCTATTTTTTCTATCTGATCTATAAGTTTGGAACCCTTTTATTTGATCATCATTCCCAGTCTCTTGGAATACCAGGTTTCACTTATATTCATTATATCTATTTTTCTTTTCATTTTGGGTTAGTTCTTCTAAGTAACTCTATTTTTCTTTTTGTTTTTTTGAGTTACTCGTAACTAAACCCTGCGCATTCATCACTATGATGGTTTGCTGTTTTGTTTTCTCCTTCATTTAATACTGATAGTAATAAGGATTTTCCCATGTCTCTTTCCTGTTCTGGTATGTTGTTTCTTTTTTTCATTTCCAGAAATTCTGACATTAAAAAAATCCAACTTTTTCCATAATATTTGATCTTCCTTCATCATAATTATTCATTTTGTGTCTGAATCTGCAATTTTCTTCCGTTTCTGCAATATCCTCTTGCATAATAAATACAGTTATTATCTCTTGAGTAGAATTTCGGAGCTGATGCTTGAAATTTTTTTGCTGCTGGACACCTCTGCATATCTCATTGGTGGTTTGCTTTTCTCTTTTACCTGATATTCTTGATTTCTCTCTTTTTTTATTTGTGTTTCCTTTCTTATTTTGGATTTTATTACTTGGTTGGTTATTTATTTGATTATGATTCCATGGCTACAGGGTGCATATATTTGCATTTTTTGTCGAACTTACATCCTTTTCCTTCTTTTAGGTTTTTACATATTTTTGGATGCAGATCTCTGCAATCATCCCCATATCCATCTAAGTATGGCACATTTACCATATATTTCATAGTTTTGACATATCTTAGGATGTTTGTATAACATCTTTCTCCAAATCTGCAATTCCCTCTTTTCAAAAGGTTGCAGATTTTGTCTTTCTTGTCTATTTTTTTCCTCTTTCCCGTCATTGTATGATCTGGGTAGAGCCTCTTCGGGATTTGCTTTTCTGTTGTCATATCGTAATTTATTTCTTCGTAGGTATGCTGCTTTATTGCCTCATATGTAGTATCAATGAGGGTATCTCTGCATCCATACTTTTATCTTGTTCTTTGTTTTCCTTATTTTTTTCTGTCATTTCATTTTGTTTACTTCTCTTCCGTTTTCCTCTTCTTCTTTTTCTTCTTCTTCTTCCTCTTACCTCTTCTTCTTCATCCTCAACTATTTGTACATTCAATCTTGATTTAATAAACATTGTCTATCCATGATAGACATGTTGAACAAAAATTCTTGTATCTTTTCTCAAATCTTGTATTACCTCAGCACACTGTGGATGGGTCGGCATGTTTGCATGCAGCACATTTTCTGATTAGGTTTTGTGGATTGACTAGCTATACCAAACCTTATACAGTTTGCATGCTTTTGGCATTCTTTTTCCTAATGCATCAATTAGTATATTCACAAGATTTACCTTATTCATTTTCTTTGTCGGAATATGTTGGTTTATGTATATTTTCTTTTATGAGTCTCTTGACCACTTGGATTTTATTTGGAACTTCTTCTTTCAATTATTTTCAAGATGTTTTCATTAGATTTGTTCCAGTTTGAAGGATTATATCCTTCTAATATATTCTATGAATGCTTTTGTATCTTTTTGTTTGTTAGGACTGTTGCTGATTTCATAGAGATGAAATGCCAGTTCCCTTCCTGCTACCTCATCGTATTGTGAATCTGCTAAGCACGCCAAATTACGCCACTTTTCCCGCAGTTGGAACTTACTGCCATCTTGTTCTGATTTTATAGTATTACTTGATAAACTAACTTAGAAGAGAGAGAGAGAGAGAGAAATGGTGCAGCTAGGCGCTCGGCCTTATTGCCCTTGGCAAGTTGATTAAGAGAGTCTGTTCTGAATGAAGCGTGCACATGCATGCATGCATGCATGTATGTATGTAGTGTGTAGGTGTATGTGTTTATTTTGTCAGGGTATAAGTTTATATACAGCCCTCTCTCTCTCTTCTCGCGCGCGCACGCACACTATATATATATGTGTGTGTGTGTGTGTGTATATATATATATATAGATATATATATATATATATATATGTATGATATATATATATCTTATATATATATATATATATATATGACGAAATATGTGATTCACCATAGATAATGCTCTGGTGTGTAGACTCTCTCTCTCTCTCTCTCTCTCTCTCTCTCTCTCTCTCTCTCTCACTGTGAAGTAATTAGTAGTGAAGTGCCTCACGGGATGCACTCTATGTAATAATTTCCTGTATGTTGACAATACCCATCGCTCCCTGTCTTACAGGTTTGCACACACACACACACACACACACACACAAATAGGCTTTGTCTTCTGACGGGTAAAGCATTTGCACTATATCCCATTTCCTGATTTATATTGATCCTATAACCTCCTTTCTTTTGAGGGGCGGTTCTATTGTTTCCATCGAGGTTGGACAGACTTCTTTCATTTTTCCAAACTTATTAGATTATTAGTATTATTAGCCTCTTCCAATAAGTACCAATGAGATATATTGTATTAAATAAAAACAAACTGGAGAGAGAGAGAGAGAGAGAGAGAGAGAGAGAGAGAGAGATCCAAGTAGTAGATGAATTTCCTTCAACCTCTTCTGATTAATGAGTTGAAGTTGATTATTGGCAGCTACTCAGTCAAGGCTTTGTTAACAGAATGAGGATTTTTATTTTTTATTACTTTGTTAATTAACTT
>NC_087216.1:13841482-13846482 GCF_015104395.2 Macrobrachium nipponense | reverse complement strand
GCCGAAATTGGCTCAAGCTTTCTTGGGTGTCAGACTTTCCTAAAAGTGGGAGCCACACTCTCCTCCAAATGGTTATCATGAAGAAATAGGGAAAATAGGGCGTGGTCATCTAAATATCTTGAAGAAATGGGGAAAATAGGGCGTGGTCATCTAAATATCTTGAAGAAATGGGGAAAATAGGGCATGGTCATCTAAATATCTTTAAGAAATGGGGAAAATAGGGCGTGGTCATCTAAATATCTTTAAGAAATGGGGAAAACAGGGCGTGGTCATCTAAATATCTTTTCTAGAACTGGTTTGTCGGAAATGACGAGACTTAGTTAAAAGTTTCCATATGTATTGTAAAAGCAAACTTATTTAGAACCAGCACCCGGGGTAGGAGGGGACCACAAATAGGTGTGTAGAGTTTTGTGAAGGAATATGTGGAACTTTAAAAATCTTATCTACAACATGAAGGCTACAGTTTGTCCAACTGATATGGAATCATTCTCATTTAGTGTAGATTTTAGAGGCGCCTACAATAACGTTCCAACGGCTTGCGCATGAACAAATATAAGAAGAAATCATTATATAATTGGAAACAGAACAAAGTTGTTCAGGTAAGCAGCTAGGCAGGCCTCTAGGCCTCGTGTAACCCATACTTTGCAGTCGTACCATTTTCCATCTTCCCCATACTTTCTGTCCATCTTCCTCTACTTCCATTAAGCTAAGTCCCTCGCTGACGAAGTTGCGTTGTCCCAGAAATGCTCTGAATAATACAAAAGCACGGAGAGTTAGAGAAACCTTCTTGCTGTCAGCGGAGTAAACTGAACTTGGCCTGGTGGGAATCAAATACCTGGCGCCTTCAGGAGCGAGACGTCACGTTCCGTGCAGTGGAGTGTTTCACGCCTGACATTCAGCAGTTATGTAGTTTTTGTCTCTCTCTCTCTCTCTCTCTCTCTCTCTCTCTCTATATATATATATATATATATATATATATATATATATATATATACGTATATATATGTGTGTGTGTGTATGTATATAAACCACTGAATCATGTGTTTACATACATACATACATACATATATATATATGATATATATATTATATATATATATACTGTATGTATCTATGTATATGTATACATACATACATACACACATATATATATATACGTATATATGTATGTATAGTATATATATATGCATACATATATACATATACTATATATATATATATATATATATATATATATATAATATATATGGTTTAGTTCTTTTATTATTGGTATTGCCTCTAATTACATTTAGCTTTCTTATATTTGGGTCGTTTTACTGCCTATGTAATCGATGATGTTTCATGCTCTCAGTTTAATTGTCTAATATACGTAGATTCAGTCTCTCTCTCTCTCTCTCTCTCTCTCTCTCTCTCTCTCTCTCTCTCTCTCTCTCAGAATCTTGTGTGCCCGTAATTCCATAAATCTGGTAAACAACGAATAAACAAACATTTAAATTCTCATTTTCGATCAGTTTTCATATTTCCGTCCTTTATTCATTTAAGGAAAAGAAAAGTGCCCCCCCCCCCCCCCCCACGCGGAATGTTCATGAATTATTTCCGTCATATTTCTTTCCACTAAGGACATTCCAGGAACACTGGAATACAACTCTGGAATACTGCTTTGACCTTTCCGCCGCCAAGGGAAAGAGGTGGGGGGGGGTCATACACGTCCGGGAGACCTGTACAATACTGAAATAACGCCTGTTTTGGTTTGCGTGTGAAGCATTGCGCGAAATATTCCCCCGTAATATGATTTGCCGCGATAAATATTCCGTGAAATATTGTGGCGACGCGATTTCCCCGCGATCGGAACGCCATCAAATGCGGTAACGACTGGAAATTGTTTTGGTTTGCGGTAATGTCCAGATATTGCGTTTGTTTTCATGCAAAAGAATTGCGTGAAATGTCCCGCTGAGTTTTTGACGTCCTGTGGAAATATTCTTCATGAAAAGGCTGGAAATGCTTTCGATTTGCGAAAGGAAAAGTGGGGGCAAGGCAGGAGTGGCGAAATTTCACAGAGGCCCCCGTGCGCCAAGCTGTGTTGAGGCAGTGCTGATAAAATCGTCAAGAATTGTACAAACCTCGATGGTAGATGTGACGTTTTGAGTTCAGACTGTGATGGAAATTTATCAGTGAATTAATCTTATACATAAAGCATTCGTGAAATTGCGCACGTATTTTTCTCCCCCAATATTGGTTTGGGCACAAAGCACTGCAAGCAACTCTGGAAATATAATATCTTGTCAGGTGAAGATTTAATAATCACTTTATTTTGGGTCTGAAAGCACGAAAACCCATGAAATAAGTTGTGGAAGCATTTAGTCTTCATTTAAAGAATAATACGAAAAGCTTTGGAAGTGCTCTTCCTAATTAATATTACGAAAAACAAATTCTGAAATTGTCTCTGCTCATTTCGACAAAAACACAAATAAAAAAATCAATTGAAATGGATTGATTTAAAAGGAACGGCAGGATAATGTTGAAATGGTTTTAACGTGCGTTCAAAAATTTCTTGGAATCATTTGATAACAGTTTCCGCTCATGTTTTGAAATTGCGTTTGGTATTTTTAGAAATAGCTTTGCTATCTAAATAAAAAAAAATGCCGTCTGATATTGCACGAATGTTGCTTTCTTGCATACTTGCTGCATTACAAGGCACCGAGGAGAATGATTCCAATAGAATGAAAAAGCTAAACGTTTTTTATTATGACAATATTGTCGAAATTAATTCGATCAATTCTTATAAAATTAACAACTTTACGTATTACGACGAGGCTATTCAAGGTAAGGAAATATCAAGCCTACAAAAATATTCAAATGCGCCTTTGTTCGTTTCGTTGAATTCATGAAATGTTAGAATTGTAGAAAACGAGGAATGTTAAGGTATATACCGATGCAGTCTCGCTGTAACTTTGGCGATTCTAGGAAAATATTTGCGTTCTGCAAAACGATAGATATTTTCTGGATATTTTCATGCCACGAAGAGGAAAAGGCAGTAAATTCTCCTGTTACAGAACAAGTTCTGCTTATTGAGGGTTGTATATTTGAAACATATCATAATTATTATTTTTTTTCTTCTCTATCACAGTCCACCAGTTCGACTGAGTGATATTTATAGTGAGGGGTCCGGGTTGCATCCAGCCTCCTTAGGAATCCATCACTTATCTTACTATGTGCGCCGTTTTATTATTATTATTATTATTATTATTATTATTATTATTATTATTATTATTATTCGAAACTGGTACAGATTCATTAGGACAATCCAAACGATCTAAAAAATTTAAAGTCAACCCCTACACGGAACAACAGACCCATTTGTTAAATACACACACAAAACAGGAGTCGTGCGTGGCATAATAAAAGACAGGTAAAAGTAGGTAAATGAATTAAGTTAATTGATAAACATTCGAAATGTATGAACACCACAAAAAGTGAAGGAACACACCTGAGATAAGAAAAAAAAACAGTTATACCCATTTTGCACCTGCGTGTCTGTGTGTGGCAGAGAGAGAGAGAGAGAGAAAGTAAGTTAAAGCAAAATTACGTTAACATTGAAATCTATTTCGAATCATTGTGTCTGCTGATGTTGAGTTTTAAAGCTGCGAAATTGGCTACTTTGTGCTAAAGCGACGAGCGAGTGCTCCTTTTGTTTGAACAGACACAGTCAGAGAGAGAGAGAGAGAGAGAGAGAGAGAGAGAGAGAGAGAGAGAGAGAGAATCAAGCAGACTTGCCGACAAAAAAAAGTGCGCTCACAAGTGGAAGAGAGAGAGAGAGAGAGAGAGAGAGAGAGAGAGATGAACTTTCATCTGGGCCCATGTACTTCCTGGAGAGAGAGAGAGAGAGAGAGATGAACTTTTATCTAGTCGCATATGCTTCCTAGAGAGAGAGAGAGAGATAACTTTCATCTGGGCCCATGTACTTCCTGGCGAGAGAGAGAGAGAGAGAATTTCATATAGGGCTATATGCTTCCAGACGTAAAACACTTCATAAACAATTGATTATGATCTTTATCGTCTTCCAAACCTTTTGGGATTTTTTGGACAAAGAAAACTTTTATATTATTATTATTATTATTATTATTATTATTATTATTATTATTATTATTATTATTATTATTATGTAAAGGGTATCATGACTATTATTTCCCAAGAACGGTTTAGGACGGAGTTGATAATGATCCTGTTTGGCCCCGACCGAAGACTTAGTTTCATTTCCCGTTTTCTTTTTTCGCATTGGCCGCTCTTAATTGAATGGTGCATCTCTATAATAAAAAAATATAAAAACGCAATAGTCTTCCTTTTTAACGTGTTGCATTAGACTCTTCTTCCCTCTCATGCACTCATTTCCTTTATTTTTGCTGTTGCTTTGCAGATCTCATTATCTGAGGCACCGGAAAAATAACAATGCAGAGATGCGCACTTTTATAGCCTTTTTCGTAAGTCTTACCTTGCATTACATTTCTTAATTTTTTATTATGTCGTTTTTACGAATCCCGCCAAATGTTGCTTTCAATTATGACATTTTATATTTTGAATCTCTCTCTCTCTCTCTCTCTCTCTCTCTCTCTCTCTCTCCCTCGTAGTAGTAGTAGTAGTAGTAGTAGTAGCTTAAGAAAGTCCGAGGAGACAGCCAACGATACACGGTCGACAAAACGCCTCACTACGATCGCCCTTTGTTTTGGCGCCAAAATTATGAGACGTGAGCACCCGAGGCATATTTCCTGCAGGCTCTCTTATCTCCAACATATTGTCATTGGTGTGCAACCGGCATTTCTTGCTGGAAATAAACCGTGGATCGAGAATCGCTCACGATATCCTTACATCACGACCAGGAAGAGATGGAGAAGTTGCGGGAAAGTTTTTATCTTTATTCGTGGGTTTAGTGATAACCGGGAAGCATTGGTGTGGCTAGAGGTTGGACCACTGGTACCTAGGCTCCATAACCCCCTCCCCCCCCT
>NC_087216.1:13828982-13836482 GCF_015104395.2 Macrobrachium nipponense | reverse complement strand
ACTCTCAGTCTCTTTCGAGAGTTCACTTAGGCAGGATGTATGTTCCACCTCTCCTGAAAGACGTGTCCCTCAGGAGAGGTGGAACATAGATCCTGCCCTTGTGAACTCTCGAGAGAGACAGAGTTTCCATCCCTATGATTGGCTTATCAACAGTCAATCAGGAGCGTCGTAAGGGACGGGCTTAGACGTCAAATGCACGGTTGATATGAATCTGCTATAGCTTACTCCATGATTTCAAAATCATCATCTCAAGGAATGCAAGAGACACACTGCATAGTTGATTCCCAAATGCTGGAAAACTCCTTCTCGTTCAAAGTACTTCCTGTTCTATGGCTGACTTCACGACGAGAGTCAGTTCTCGCTCTCAGCAGTCTTCTGGTGGAACAGAGATAAGACAGGAGATATATGTCTTGTGAAAGTATACTTAATTGCTGTGATTTTACCGTCTTAGCCGTGATGATGGAGACATGCATTGAAACACTGGATTTAAGTCAATGGAAATGGTATATACATCGCGTCTTTTTCGTCGTCTTGTTTATAATATGCATTCGACTTTCGGATTAGGTATATATATATATATATATATATATATATATATATATATATATATATATATTTCTGTGTGGGTGTATGTGTGTGTGTATATATATTATATATATATATATATTATATATATATATATATATATTTATATATATATATATATATATATATAATGTTTATGCTTAAAAGATCACATTAGATGGCACGTGACTTCATTAGATAAGCGAATACCACAGGAAAACGCTCTCGTCTTTACTAAGACATTGTCAAGGAACGAACGTTTATATGTATAGTGCTATATTGTGTATATATATATATATATATAATATTATATATATATTATATATATACATATATATATTTGTGTGTGTATTGAGGAAGGAGAGGAAACACCTTAAACTATTGAGTAGTGTTGTGAAAGAGATACTGGAAAGGAAGCGTCATGATATCCAGGAAGCTTAGGAGTGTCTGTGCGTGCAAGATACAAAGGTGAATAGCACAGTGTTTATGGGCCGTTTGACGCTCTGCTGGTGAACCGCTTGTTCATGTGTATGAACTGGCTAGGATGTTTCATGTGCGATTCAGTAGTTCCAGTTTGAATTTAACAATGACCAATTTCTCTCTCTCTCTCTCTCTCTCTCTCTCTCTCTCTCTCTCTTTGGAGATAGCTCTTGTTAGAGCTGATGAAATGGTCAGACATACGCATTAATGTGTGGTTGTGCATATGTAGGTGTGTATATATATTTAAAGGATATATGTAGCTCGATATATGTATAATGTAATCACGGTACTGTGATATGACATATATATCTATATATATATATATATATATATATAAAGATAATTATTCTATTCTTATAGTCTCTACAACTTTTACGAAATTCAAAAAGACTCTCTCTAATGCAGTTATGTGTATGTGTAGTATATTATATATATATATATATATATATTATATATATATATATATATATATATATATATATATATATATATAATATATACATATAACATTACCGTGTCCCACATAACGGCATTAGAGTGAGTCTTTCTGAATTTATAAAAATCGTAGAGGCTAAAAGAATAGAATTTTTATTCCCATTCTAATTCAAATATAAACGATTCCACAACTATACCTTAATTCATGACAAGAAAAAAATCCCAGAAATAGTCATTACTTTCCCCCGTACCAAATCAACTAAATATACCCAGTGAGAAGTAAAGATGCCCGAACCGAAGAAACGAAACATTCAAAACTGTCTTTGATGGAGCCACTCAAATTGAAGAAATCTCGCAGCAACTATGGCTCTCATTTTCTGGCCTAGTGGCTTGGATGATTCAAGGGATTAGGGCAGGCGGCGCATCGGAAACCGTTTGTTGGGTTTCATTATGGAGTGGAAGGATTCCCTAATGGAATCCAAACACGCCCTCATTTATTTTATGGTAATAAGGATGTCGACGGACCCATTCCACAAAGGAAGCTTGCTGTCTCTTAGTCTCTTTCTTTCTTTCTTTCTTTTTTTCTTATAGGCTTTTATGATTAGCCTCAACTTCCTCTTGGTTTTTCCGTGATGCGACTCTCGAAACCAGCCCGGTTTCGTTTTCAGGTCCTACCAGGAAGTTCCTTGGTAGGATGAACAGTGGTGCTGCGTTTAGTCATAGGAGGATTCTCACTGCTTTCATTTTCATTCTTTAAAGAGTATAAGTATCGTCTTTATAGAAATTAGAAACTAGACAGAATTAGATGCAGGTGGTGGTTATGTTTTGGCTAAAACCAGAAAAGTGATAATTTAATGACTAAATAAGAGTGGACTTGAAAAACAAGGAGGAAGGTTGAGGACTGGAGTGCTCTGATAAACTGAGGGAAACGTCATGCCAATAATTGACGAGGAAAGACCAGATTATTTATTATATAAAAGATAAAAAACGATGGATATCAGGGACCAGACTTGGGTCCAGTTGGTTGTTGGTGGTTTTGCACAAATTAAGTAGGCATTTGGCAGAACGGGCTCTTGCCCGAAGGCAAAGTGTGAAAGGGAATTGAAAGCCTGGTATGGACTTCTGTGCTCTTCAACTCTTCAACCGACAGAGACGATTCTTATGGTACGTCTGCACTACAGTAAAACATGTCTTAAACATTGGTCGGAAACTTATCGCATACATATCACAGACAGGTTGAAAACTTGTCTACGATCTCAAGTACTGCATGAATCTTTGGCCAGTTCTGGATATTTGTACGGAACCATGGTAAGGGCTATCAATAAGTCGTTAACTTGCTCCAAACAGGTTTCTAGCCAATTTGTGATATGTATGTAATAAGTTCCCGACGTGTGTTAATGACATAATTTTTTTTATTATTATTAAAGACTTACAACCTTGAGATACATAAGAGTAGATTTACATCGTGAAAGTTGTACATAAACAAAGTGATGTAATTCACAGTTTAGGGTAAAATACTGATGATGTAGGCGATGTAAAAAAAAAAATAGTTTTGCTCCACGGACGCATATTTCCCTCGTCAGTGACTTTGCTTTTTTGATGCCATTTACATTTTCCTAGTCAGTCTATCTAGTTTTTCTCAGAGTTTTATGGCGCTCCCCGAAAAACAAGGGAGAAAATACACCCGGCTCCATTCCCTTCAATTTTCACCTTTCTTGTGGGCATTATAAAGGAGAAATAAACTTTAAACGCGACATGAACTTTCAGAGATATATGACACCGCAACTCTGGAGCAATTTAGAGAAGTGGGGGCGAGAGAGAGAGAGAGAGAGAGAGAGAGAGAGAGAGAGAGAGGAGAGACAGAGAGAGAGAGAGAGAGAGAGAGTTGGAGAAATGAGAGAGAGAGAGATGAGAAGGAAAAAGAGAGAGAGATGAGAAGGAAAGAGAGAGAAAAGAGAGAGAGAGAGAGATGAGAAGGAAAGAGAGAGAGAGAGAGAGAGGAGAGATGAGGAAGAAGAAAGAGAGAGATTGGGGGGAAGAAGAGAGAGAGAGAGAGAAGGAGAGAGAGAGAGAGATGAGAGAAAGACGAAAAAAGAGATGAGAAAGAGAGATGAGAGAGAGATGAGAGGAAAGAGAGAGAAAAGCGAGAGAGAGAGATCAGAGATTTGCTGGGAGGGAGAGAGAGAGAGAGAGATGAGAGGAGAGAGAGAAGATGAGAGAGAGAGAGAGAGGGGAGAGCGAGAGAGAGAGATGAGAGAGAGAGATGAGCGGAAAGGAGGCGATAGGAGAGAGAGAGAGAAGGGGAGAAAGAGAGAGAGAGAGAGAGAGATGAGAAGGAAAAAGAGAGAGAGATGAGAAGGAAAGAGAGAGAAAGAGAGAGAGAGAGAGATGAGAAGGAAAGAGAGAGAAAGCGAGAGAGAGAGATGAGAAGGAGAGAGAGAGAGAGATGAGAAGGAAGAGAGATAGAGAGAGAAAGCGAGAGAGAGAGAGAGGAGAGGAATGAGAAGGAAGGAAAAGAGAGATGAGAGAGAGAGAAGAGAGAGAGAGATGAGAGAGAAAAGAGAGAGAAAGCGAGAGAGAGAGATGAGAAGGAAAGATAGAGAGAGAAAGAGAGAGGACCGCAAAGCTCCGATACCGAAAACTTTACCTCCCGGCACCCGCCCAGTGACAAACAACTCCGGGATGTGACAAAGTTTGTAATTTACGTTGTACTGCGCCTTATTGCATTTACTTTATTAAATGACAAACTTTGCCCTCAGGCGATGCCTCTTTATACTTGATGTTCGAGAGGGTTATTTTTTTTATATTATATATACTCCCTCCGTACCCTGAAAGGTAAACGCCTGAGGTTTATTGCGTTTGTTTTGCTCCTTTACCTGCGCGCGCGCCCCTATGCTTGCATATGCTTGTTCTTCCATTGAAAATTTCTAAAACCCAGAATGTTGTTCTGATATATGTTTCTCCTTTTTCATTTCAGGTGAGCTGTTGTTGGTCAGGAGGTCTTTAGGTATGTTCAGGTATATGCAAGACCCTGTGTATACTCATCTTCACCTCAGTTGCCGGAATGACCCGTAGAACTATCTCTCAACTTCCTGCATTTTGTATTTCTTGCAGTCTTCTTCGTATGAATTACCGTGTTAAACGAGACTTTGTACATCGCCCACTTGAGTATCGTCGTCATTGCTATAGTAGATTCACATCAACCGTGCATTTGATGTCTAGGCCAGTCACTTACGACGCTCCTGATTGGCTGTTGATAAGCCAGTCACGGGGCTGGAAACTCTCAGTCTCTCTCGAGAGGTGGAGCATACATCCTGCCTATGTGAACTCTCTCGAGAGACTGAGAGTTTCCAGTCCTGTGATTGGCTAATCAACATCCAATCAGGAGCGTCGTAAAGGACTGGCCTAGACATCAAATGCACGGTCGACGTGAATCTACTACAGTCGTTAATCATAAATGAAGTCATCTTTTGCTTTAATGAGGTGCTCTGAACTTCTAAGTTATGCATGAGTTCTAGAAATGAAGTTATTTAGATGAAGTTGTAATTGTAAATGCCAGCCAGTGATTAAGAAAATTTTTTTTTTACACTAGCCACCTTTACCAGTCTGGATTTTCCCAAATTTACTACACATATTATGTTAGGAGCGCTATGACTGGATGAACTTCAATCTTTACATTTTATTAATCCGAAAAATGGGGTCCCTCTTAACTCAAGGATTTGTAATATTTGGTAATCCAGAGATTTCAGTTGGCTTTAGATTTTTGTTTTCATCTGTTCTGGGGTTATTCAGCTCCAAGAAAATTAACTGGCTACCTGTGGAACCAGTATTTATATATATATATATATATATATATATATATATATATATATATATATATATATATATATATATGTGTGTGTGTGTGTGTGTGTGTGTGTGTGTGTATACATACATACATACATCGAGGGCTACAATTGTCCTTCAGTATCTAATTCGATCTACCTCGGAATTAATTATTTTATTTTCATAATATGTTTAACCCTTCGGTTAAACATATATGAAAATATAATTAATTCCGAGGTAGAGCGAATTAGATATTAGGACATTTGTAGCTCGATGTATGTAGTATGAATCACGGTAATGTCATATGACTCTATATATATATATATATATAATATATATATATATATATATATCATATATATATATATCATCAATGCAGCTTATGAGTAAGCAAAGGTTACTTATCGGAACACTGAGCATTGTAAGTAGACCATATCAGAAAGGGGAAAACCAAGTAATGTTGCAATGACTTTTCATTCACCTTTAGACTTACTCGTGCGTTTCTGTAGCTGATCTTGAATGTTCAGCTTTCTGACAAGAGATCTTGTTGACCAAAAAAAGCATTCAATCTCGTGTCAAGAGACTTTCAGTTTCTTGGTATATTTGCTATATGTACCTGGCTATACCCCTCGTAACCAGTTTGAGTTTTTTGGTCCACTGGTATAGTGGTTAGTGTCGTGGTATGCCACTGAGATGTCGCGGGTTTGCCCCACCCCCAGGGCGATGACAAAACACTGGCTCTGTATCATGATCAGTTCCTGCTGCAGTGTGGAGTCTGCAGTGTGGAGGATGAAACCAACATTCTTTGGAAGCTTGCATTTCAAGTCAGTGGCCCCTTTTGGTGTGCTTATTCCACGTGAATAGGTTGTGTCTACTGAAATAATAATATTAATGATATACCTCCAGTAAAGATATTCCTCACTTGTTGATCCGCGGAAGTTATACCTGCAGAAAAAAGATGAAACTCGGTTATTTATGGACGGATAAATGAGGAAGGTCTGGTGAAAGACACCTTTGGACTTTCTATTGCTTCTCAGTAAGAGCGAAAGTGCTGAGAGTCGTTGGGTGGGTTTTTCCACTGAAATGAACACTCTCCCGGACTGCTAATTCCTAGGATGTACAGTGTTAGTATTGCACAAGCCCCGTTTTTTTTTTTACCTTACCCCTAGGTTAGGTTAGGTTAGATTCACTAGACTAGGTTAGGTTAGGTTCGATTATATTAGCGATAATCTCATGTAATTTGGGTGTGGGAAACATACTGCGATTATTTTCAAGAAGATTCTATGATTAGTTTTTAAGAGATGGCGTCCATCTCTTTCCAGGGAAAGGTCCCGGTACCCGGTTACATCTCGGAAAAATGCTCCGGGGCCACTAATCCTTAGGACGGTAAGAGCTAGGATCCAGATAAGAGCGCTACGTTTTCCGTAGTATCTCGGTAGCAGGGTTAAAATTGGTGGTCAGCAGCCTCAGATTTGCAATCTCATTCATTTCAAGCCGTGAACCATCGGGTTTTCTCACGCTGGAAAAGGAAGACTCTACGAGATCGCTCACTCATAGCAATTCTGCCAAGTGGAATGATACAGCAAAGCGAATAGAAAGATTAAAAAAAAAAAATTTAGTACTTAGCGTAATTACCTTCATCAACGTAGGGACCCTGTCTAAATGATAAGGGAGAGCGTAAACAAGGGCCGCCTTCCCGCGTCAAGCCGTAGCTGTGGGTTATTAAACCTCAGCTGTAGTTATTAAACCTCTGCTGTAGATTACTGAACCCCAGCTGTAGGCTATTAAGGCCCTCCGCGGCTAACGACTTACCGAGGATCATAACGGTCATATTGCGCAAACCTTCTTCGCTTGCATCGGCGAGATAAATACGAGAGGATTTATTAAATGGTCGGATAAACGTTTTTTTTTTTTTCTAGTATATTTTCTGTGAGTTTATGTTTCTATTGCAATGAATGTTTTATTTATTTATTTTTTATTTCATTTTTATTTATTTTTATTTGTTTTATTTATGTTTTGTTTACCACAGCCAAATTTGCATAATACGTATTTGAGCGTCAACTTCGATTATTATAATTTTCTCAAATATTCGTGTTGCATGAAATTGCAGCCGTTTGTTGCTTCATTTTCTAAGTGCAATAGCATATCTGATATATATATATATATATATATATATATATATATATAAACATATAC
>NC_087216.1:13791482-13823982 GCF_015104395.2 Macrobrachium nipponense | reverse complement strand
CGGGGAGGCTGGGGGGCTTCCGTAACGGCATTGGGTCCGTTATTATTATTATTATTCCCTTTGTACGCAAATCGTCGCCGGTGACAATTCGTGCAGGAAGAGACACACACTCTCTCTCTCTCTCTCTCTCTCTCTCTCTCTCTCTCTCTCTGTACTGTTTATGCATTTGCTTTGCTCTGCGTTGGAGGAAGTGACGTGGAAAAAGTGTTTTCGTAATCCGGTGCTTATTTATGGCACTGACGCTTAAAGGGATTTGACTGCTTTTTCAATTTTTTGAGAATGAAGTTGCAGCTGTTTCGTGTAATAGCTTGAACTTCTTAACACCGTTTTCCATGCACTTCTTTAATGAACCAATCTAGAGATAACATTTGAACCCGGCGTTGTTATTTTTGTAGGGGCAAAAAGATGAACTTTTAACCTTTATATTGTTATCTTTATTTTTTCGCTATAAAATAGAGCCATTACCCGAATTAATGAAAGACCTAGGATCTTCGATGAATCTCTCTCTCTCTCTCTCTCTCTCTCTCTCTCTCTCTCTCTCTCTCTCTCTCTCTCTCTCTCTCTCTCTCTCTCTCATAGCACTGAAGACTGTGGGGATGTGAAGGTATTTTTACCCCATAAAGATAGGTGATGGATGGTACCTTTTTTTTTTTTTGCAATTAAAAAGAGACAGTACTATAATTAATGAAAGAGCTAGGATCTCCAATGAATCTCTCTCTTCTCTCTCTCTCTCTCTCTCTCTCTCTCTCTCTCTCTCTCTCTCATAGCAATGAACACTGTGGAGGTGTGAAGGTATTTGTACCCCATAAAGGTAGGTGCTGAAGTGCTTTAATTTCCAATGATCGGGATGCCCTTCCTGCCCCACCCCAAAGGAAGGATCAATACACTCAAAGAATTGTGAAATTTGACTGCACAGTGGCTTAGTTTTGCTTCATAAACGTACTTGTGAGCCACGCAATCTCCGTTCCCCGTAGATGGTTAGTGCCGTCAGTACGCCTCACGCGGTGCACTGTAGTAGACATTACTTAAGGTTCTTTGCAGCGTCAGTCCGACCCCTAGCTGCAATCCCTATCATTCCTTTTACTGTTCCTCCATTCATATTCTCTTTCTTCCGTCTGACTTTTCACTCTCTTCTGACAATTGTTTCATAGTGCAACTGCTTTAAGGTTTTCCTCCTGTTACACCTCAGAAACGTTTTACTCTCAATTTCCCCTTCAGCGCTGAATGATGTCATAGGTCCCATTTCTTGGCCTTAGGCCTAAGCGCTTCCAGTGGCGTGAACGGTTTGGTCTTGGCCTGTCACCTCGGTGGGCGAGTTCGATTCTTGGGCATTTCATCGAGGAGTGAGAGATGTGTATTTCTGGTGATGGAAGTTCACTCTCGACGTGGTTCGGAAGTCACGTAAAGCCGTTGGTCCCGTTGCTGAATAGCCACAGGTTCCATGCAACGTAAAAACACCATACAAACAAAGAAACAAAACATTGGCCCTCGGCCTAAATTGTATTCTATATCCCAAAATCTCTATTAATGTTATAAACCAATAAACCGCTCCATTTCACATCTAGGGGAGCCGGAGTATTGCTTCGTAAGTTCTTGATTAGAACGAAGTTTCACGGATCGTCAAAAATGTAAACTGATCCTCCAAGGTTTTTGTTAATGCATCAGCTGTTTGTAATCCTGTTGTCATTTGTTTAGAGGTCATTGACATAAGATGCGTCGCTGAATCGACGTCAGGTTTACAGGCAAATAAAACACTGACAAAAGAGATTCAGAAAGTAATCAGAAAAACTTTATTATTAGTTTCTGTTTCCCTGCAGTAATATTGCCATTTCTAATTTTAATGGTCTCTCGCTTTTATTATTTTGGATTACTTCATCTTTTTTTTCTAGAGCGTTATATTAGTTGATGAGACCGACGAAAATTCATCTATATGTTTAGTTTTCTTTTTTCTAGAAATCTTTTATGCTTCTTCTTCGTATTATAATATTTATTTTTATTATTATTATCATCGCCGTTCTTGTTGCTATGTATGACTTTAGCATATTATTATTATTATTATTATTATTATTATTATTGGGCATAGTTTTCCGTGTCGAAAATGATGATAATGGTTGCAGGTCCACAATAACGTAGCATGTGAGAGTTAATTAAATATTAAAGACCATCAACTCTCACGTGCTATATTATTGTGGACCTACAACCATTATTATTATTAGTAATTTTGCTGTTGTTGTTGCTATGTAGAACTGTAGCTTCTTCGTCTTCTTCTTCTTCTTCTTCTTCTTATTATTATTATTATTATTATTATTATTATTATTATTATTATTATTACTTATTACTTCCGTCGTTGTTGTTGTCATGTAGAACTTTAACTTCTTCTTCTTTATTATTATTACTTATTACTTCCGGCGTTGTTGTTGTCATGTAGAACTTTAACTTCTTCTTCTTCTTCTTCTTCTTCTTCTTCTTCTTCTTCTTCTATTATTATTACTTATTATTCCGTCTTTGTTGTTGTCATGTAGAACTTTAACTTCTTCTTCTTCTTCTTCTTCTTCTTCTTCTATTATTATTACTTATTACTTCCGTCGTTGTTGTTGTCATGTAGAACTTTAACTTCTTCTTCTTCTTCTATTATTATTACTTATTACTTCCGTCTTTGTTGTTGTCATGTAGAACTTTAACTTCTTCTTCTTCTTCTTCTTCTTCTATTATTATTACTTATTACTTCCGTCGTTGTTGTTGTCATGTAGAACTTTAACTTCTTCTTCTTCTTCTTCTTCTATTATTATTACTTATTACTTCCGTCGTCGTTGTCGTAGAACTTTAACTTCATCTTCTTCTTCTTCTTCTGTTATTATTATTATTATCGTAGTTGTTTTCATGCAGAACTGTAGCACTGTTTCTACTGTTGCTACCACGACGTCATCTCCTCACTCGGATATCAGCCTCCTCGCTTGGTTTTCGCGACAGCTATCAAACCGGAAGTGTATTTTCCCACCCCGGTTCCGTATCTTCTTGACCGTGAGAACTTGGCTGCATAGTTTTCTATCTCAGAATGTAAAATATTCCCTTCGTCATGTTCAGCTTGTATTTGTAGGTACTGCGTGTTTTGGCTCTGGTTACTGAAGGTTTTAGTCTGCATTTTTCCATCGAAGTACTTGTGTGTGACCATGAGTTGAAGTGATGTATATTATTATTATTATTAAATATTATTATTCTTCTTATTGTTATTATTAGTTTAAAATCGTTACATTTAAGTCTTTAAAAGGGTTGAAACAGTAAGCTATTATTAATTATTACATTAAAAATATTTCGGTTGGATGGTAACGGAAACTCCCCGGAAGGCGGTAGATTCTCCGTTGGTCGGACGGAGTTATTAGCGTTCGGAGGGTTTTTATTATTTTATTATTATTATTATTATTATTATTATTATTATTAAAAGTAATGTCTACTTCAGCAGCGTTACACTTGTAGAACGAGATACTCCTGCAGCCAACGATAATCAAGTTAGCCGTGACGTCCCGCAGAGTAGCGAAACGCTCATCAACGTAACCGCGCCGCTAAGGAGGTCTAGGCGGCTGCTGAACTTACAGCATCGCAACCATCAACGCGGGGAAAGTGGCCACCAATGAAAACGAAGACCTACCGCCACCAGCCAATAGTAGATCAGCATGGGGCAGACCCACTGCTGTCAACCCCAACTATAAACGAGGACGGACACCGCTCAAGATCAGTCCACCCTGAGCTTCCGCCCGAGCCCTGTCTGGTAGCTCCAGACGAAAGCTCGCTTGCTTTCAAGAAAGATATATATATATATATCGTTAATGACTTTGATGACTGTGGTATCACAGTGTAAAAAATTCAAAATATATACACCAATTTTGACTCTGTATTTGATCATTGACCTCCATAGGCGCTACTACCTGTCTAAGTACCATGGAAAAAGCCGCTATTCGGAAAATAGAGAAGAATCTCTACAAGTGTAACGCTGCTGAAGTATCCATTACTTTTAATAAAGTATGCTTGAGAGCGGGTCTACTTCCTAAGTATTATTATTATTATTATTATTATTATTATTATTATTATTATTATTATTATTATTATTATTATTATTATTATATGCCACCAGTTCTTGATACAGTAATCGACAGTGTTAACCTTTGGTCATTTCCAAAGGATAATTGGCTTTTTCTTTTAAATTTGATTTCGTTCCAAGATTGTGATGTTAATTTTGAATTAATTGTAGTTTTTTTTTCATAACATCGAGCTAATTTTTTCCCTTTTAAATGGCTGATGCTACCGGCCCCTACGTGATACCTTTCCCCTTCCTCATTTCTTCTTCCGGTCTGGGCTAGAGAAAGGTGTCATGTTACCAGCCCAATTGAAATTTGCTCCGAGGGAAATTCCTCCGCATACGTACCCTATTTAATTACCAAGCTCTGTAACTAGATAATATTAATTTTTTTTATTTATTTATTCTGTAGCAGTCAGAAATGGGGTTATGTTTTTATATGCGTTGATTGGCATTGGTTTTACGTTTATTGATAGAATTCAACATTGCCTCTAATTCACGTTTCTTTCTTGGATTGCGCTAAGTTTTGTTTCAGTCATTCCAATTTTTTTTAGCCTTTCAAGGTCCTTGTTGGTCCCTTCGTCAAAGTAATCTTTCAGTCTTTATAGAAATGCCTGTGTATAATTTGTTTCAGGTTTTCTATAACGTTTGTTCAAGTATTTAACCTAACCGAGATAAACTACTATATTAATTTTCCACTCTACTGCCTTTATCAGATAATTTTCACGCCATACGTGTAGGTTATTGCGTTAAATTGCTTCTAGATGTACTGCCCTGCGTACTTTCTAGCTGTCAAAGTTGCTGAAATATTTAACCAAACTTATCGGGATGAATTTCATTTCGTCAGTATTTAAAAAAGAATTATCATCAATTTCAATGTTCTATTACTTTTCTTGGGATATCTAGCTCGCCTTTTCAAATTAGACGTCCCTTCATTCCTTCGGCAACCCATAGAATACCACCCGAAATTACTTCTTATTTAAAGCCCACCCCCCCCCCCCCCCAAATAAAAAAGAAAAAAAAAATGGGAATCGTGATCTATAGCAGCCCCGCACTGTGGGCTTCATCCTTCTTAACTCAGCATTTAGAGGATGATTGTGGCTGTGATTTTGCCGACTTGTTTTTCTCAGAAGCCACGTCCTATCATCAGTAAACGACATTTTGTTTTTGGGGAAAAATAAAAATTCCTAGTATTTCTTTCGTGCGTTTAGGAAGCCTAACATTGATTCGTGTTACTCTCTGTTTTTATACACATCTATTAAGTTTTTTTTCATGGAGGGAACGAGGGGGTTTGGGCTAATGTCCCCATCAGTACCCGTGTTATAGTGGGTCACTACAGACGTGTTTGTATTGACTCCTGTTTATTTTTTATTTTTTTTGAAAACGTACCCGCCTTCTAAGAAGGGGCGTGTGAATAGATTTAACTAATACGTAAATGAACGCCCGTGTTAAAGCTGGTCATTACAGCCGTGTTATAATAGGCTTCTTTTTTTTCAACTGATAACGAACCCGCTTTTTAAAAATAGGCGTGCCAAGATACATTTGATACTTTTAATATCCCCAATTAACACTTACTACTGAGCTAATGATTCCTGTCCCCAGTTAGCACTTACTGAGCTAATGATTCCTGTGTCCAATTAGCAATTACTGAGCTAATGATTCCTGTCCCCAATTAGCACTTATTGAGCTAATGATTCCTGTCCCCAATTAGCACTTATTGAGCTAATGATACTTGTCCCCAATTAGCACTTATTGAGCTAATGATACTTGTCCCCAATTAGCAGTTACTGATGCTAATGATCCTGTCCCTATTAGCAGTTACTGAGCTAATGATTCCTGTCCCCAATTAGCAGTTACTGAGCTAATGATTCCTGTGTCCAATTAGCAGTTACTGAGCTGATGATTTCTGTCCCCAATTAGCACTTATTGAGCTAATGATTCCTGTCCCCAATTAGCACTTACTGAGTTAATGATTCCTTTTGGACGTGAATTATTTATGGTTGGTTTTAAGGCGAAACATTCGTTTGAGATATGTTTAAATGATTGAGGAGTTGTTTGTAAATGCCACGTTTCGTTGTAGATCCGTTGAAGTTTTAGCACTTGTACTCTTGTTCGCAAGACGTCTAGGATGTTGATCGGCTGAAAACTCTTGTTCACAAGAAGTCCAGGATGTTGATCGGCTGAAAACTCTTGTTCACAAGAAGTCCAGGATGTTGATCGGCTGAAAACTTGTTCACAAGAAGTCCAGGATGTTGATCGGCTGAAAACTCTTGTTCATAAGAAGTCCAGGATGTTGATCGGCTGAAAACTCTTGTTCACAAGAAGTCCAGGATGTTGATCGGCTGAAAACCTTGTTCACAGAAGTCCAGGATGTTGATCGGCTGAAAAACTCTTGTTCACAAGAAGTCCAAGATGTTGATTGGCTGAAAACTCTTGTTCACAAGAAGTCCAGGATGTTGATTGGATGAAAACTCTTGTTCACAAGAAGTCCAGGATGTTGATTGGATGAAAACTCTTGTTCACAAGAAGTCCAGGATGTGATTGGATGAAACTCTTGTTCACAAGAAGTCCAGGATATTGATTGGATGAAAACTCTTGTTCACAAGAAGTCCAGGATATTGATTGGATGAAAACTCTTGTTCACAAGAAGTCCAGGATGTTGATTGGATGAAAACTCTTGTTCACAAGAAGTCCAGGATGTTGATTGGATGAAAACTCTTGTTCACAAGAAGTCCAAGATGTTGATTGGATGAAACTCTTGTTCACAAGAAGTGTGCCCATTGGATATTGAGTTGGATGAAAGCTCTTGTTCACAAGAAGTCCAGGATATTGATTGAATGAAAACTCTTGTTCACAAGAAGTCCAGGATGTTGATTGGATGAAAACTCTTGTTCACAAGAAGTCCAGGATGTTGATTGGATGAAAACTCTTGTTCACAAGAAGTCCAGGATATTGATTGGATGAAAGCTCTTGTTCACAAGAAGTCCAGGATATTGATTGGATGAAAACTCTTGTTCACAAGAAGTCCAGGATGTTGATTGGATGAAAACTCTTGTTCACAAGAAGTCCAGGATGTTGATTGGATGAAAACTCTTGTTCACAAGAAGTCCAGGATGTTGATTGGATGAAAACTCTTGTTCACAAGAAGTCCAGGATATTGATTGGATGAAAACTCTTGTTCACAAGAAGTCCAGGATGTTGATTGGATGAAAACTCTTGTTCACAAGAAGTCCAGGATATTGATTGGATGAAAACTCTTGTTAACAAGAAGTCCAGGATATTGATTGGATGAAAACTTTTTGGTTCACATGAGTCCGGATGGTATTGGAGAAAACTCTTGTTCAACAAGAATGTCCAGGATATTGATTGGATGAAAACTCTTGTTCAAAGTCCAGGATTTATTGATTGGATGAAAACTTTTGTTCACATGAAGTCCAGGATGTTGATTGGATGAAAACTCTTGTTCACAAGATGTCCAGGATATTGATTGCCTGAAAACTTTTGTTCACAAGAAGTCTTGGATGTTGATTGGGTGAAAAGTCGTAATTACAATCTCAGTTTGTTGATTAATTTTTTTCCTCATGCTTGATCATTTGAAGAGCATCTTTACTTCGGTCTCGTCTTTATTAGGCAACAAGTTTTCCGGTGTCCTGAGGTCACCAAGAACATCTGTTTTTAAAATTCTCTCTAATATTTGTATTCTTTTGTTGGTTTCATTGTAGTGTATGCATTATAAACACTTTCCACTCTTACATTGTCCTACTTATACTTCAGTTTGTAATGGAGCGACAAGTCCAATTATTTTGTCCCGCTATTATTAGCCTGATTTCCTGCGTTTGTCAATGATTCATACTTCCAATTACATTCCAGGCAATTACGAAATGTTTAGAAGAAATGTGCTTGCTGACTGTTATAGCAAAAATAACTTTCAACGGCACAAATAAGTGTAGCATAAACGGCATAAATAAGTGTAGCACTTTCACGATTTCTAGATCACTTCTAGAAAATGTTAGTCTTTAAAAAGCCCTAGGGTTTTAGTAATTGCCATGGAATTCTAGGTCATGCTCTCTTGCTCTATAGTTCATTGGACGACAAGTTGTTGCCGAAATTTTCTGTGATCTGTAAGCTCTGAATTTTTGCATTTGTCTTGTGACTGTTCTTGTACAATGTTCAATACTGTGTATTAGCGAAAAGCTATGAGTACGATTTTAATTGTACTCATATCTTAACATGTGTATTCCTATATATCTATCAGAGAATATATACGTAATACAGTCTCTTAGACGTAATCAAATAATTAGCCAAAAATGACATTAATTGTACTAATTTGTGTCCTTCCTTTGAAAATTTTTTTCCTGTTATTTACCCGAGTCATTCCTCAACTTTGCTTTGTCATTGTCGTTATATTTCCTTGGCATTTTATCCTTTGTTTGTCTACTTACTTCAGTGGTCCTATACCCTTACGAGTAATGCATGATTTGCTCATGTTATCTTTAGTTCTTCATCTTCTCTCGCATGTCGGGGAAGATGGCAGGATCAGCAAATTCCCAGAAAGTAATTTTACGAGATATTTGGGTAAGCGTCTTACGTTGATGAGAATGTATAAAGATACCAGACAGAAAATGAATGTATTAGGCAAAGGAAAATGTGGGGTGGGGAGTGTATTGATTGAGAGAGAGAGAGAGAGAGAGAGAGAGAGAGAGAGAGAGAGAGAGAGAGAGAGAGTTACAAGGATTAGGATGCCTCCAAGACTTCTTAGTCCATCCGATGAGACATCGTGTGCTTACTGATCTCTAGGTTTTACTGTTCATTCACAGTGTCCTAATGATTTTGTCTAAAAAAATTTTTAACTCTCCCACAGTGGTATTGTTTACAACTTCTGGTGGCAGTTTATTCCATGTGTCACATATCTTGTATGTGGAGAAGTTCCCGCAGTGAAATGTGTTGTACTCTTCAGTTCTAGTTTCCTTCCATAGAGAGAGAGAATGACTGAATTAGGCAAAAATGGGAAAAAGAAAGTGTATTGATGAGAGAGAGAGAGAGAGAGAGAGAGAGAGAGAGAGAGAGAGAGAGAGAAAATGAATGATTGAATGAATGAATGAATGAAAAAGGCAAAAAATGGGCAAAAGAAAGTGTACTGATCAGAGAGAGAGAGTGTGTGTGTGGGGAGTGGAGGTCGTGGGGCTGTAATTAAGCCGAATTGAGACTAAATGACGACATAATACAGACTCATTAAGATGTATCTGCACGCTAGTCATTCCGTCAAAGCCTCTGCCTCTCTCTCTCTCTCTCTCTCTCTCTCTCTCTCTCTCTCCTCTCTCTCTCTCTCATCTGTGCCGAGACAGAAATAGCTGATTGGTGTCATTATTATCCAATGATTCGCTGGAGGGACATTGATGGAGGACTCTTAAAACGCCAATTAAAAGTTCTGCCTTGGCAAAGGCTCAGTTCCTCGGAAGAAGAGGTCCTTTCTAGATTGAATTTAAAAGCTCGAGAACTGACATACAATGTTTATCGAGACTAGTTTGGAAACGTTAAAAGGATTTTTAAGTGAAAGTTCAATTCCATGAAAGTAATGCTTACTACGAATTGAAGTTAAGTATCACTAATGGAATAGGCGCCAGAATTTAAGAGTGAAAGCCAAGTGATTCGTGTTTGCTGAGACTTAGGGTTTAAGATCATTGAAAGGAAATAGTTCACTTATCAGCGTCACGAAACTAGTAGATGCCAGGTTAAGTGTTCAAGAGCTGTAGCTGAATACTTTAAGAAGCAAGTGTTTGGTCCCGTGAATGTATAGTTCAGAGACTGAAATTTTAAAATATTTAGAATTTAGAAGTTTTTTCTAATGATTTAATGAAAGTTCAAAGTTTTATTTTTCAAAATTGAAGGTTCAAACTTTTTTTTTTAATTAAAATTAGAGGTTCGAAAGGTTTTAATTAATTTTAATATAATTTTAATCAAAAAGGTTTGATTAAAATTTGTGGATCAAAATGCTTTATCAAAATTAACGATTCAAAAATACTATTAAAATTGGAGGTTCAACAATATTAATCAAAATTAAAGGTTCAGATTGATTGATTAATTAGTTTTTGCTGGCGTCGCAACGACGAGGTTAAAGATTCAAAGAAAAGTTCATTTTATCGACATTAAATGTTCAAATTCATAGAGAGTAGTATTTTATATAAATTAGTTGAAATAATTCATTGTTGTTTATCTATGGGAAAAATCAAAGGCATTTTTACCCACCTTGGTTGTTTACTTACTAAATAAATCTTTCTAAAGACGTCCAATGATCTAAAAGACTCTTGGGACATTACAATAATAGCTGACATAAAAAAAAAAAAGCAAGCCATACACACTTTAAAATACCTTTGCAGCATATCTGCATTTTCATATGCAGACCTTCATATCCTTCAGAGTTTTCAGCGCATAAAACAAAGTCACGTCTCGCTAGAAGCAGGCTCTAAGTCTGCCTGCAAGAAGAAGTTGCTATGGATGTTATTCAAGTGCCTTTCCGAAGAACTTCTTTTGTAAGTCAAATTCCTCTGCTTGTGTCTGGAATATTGAGGAAAGGACCGGTCCCTAACCCTCAGTCTCCCCCAAACCTCCTACTTTTCATACCCCCCTCCCCAAAACCCCCAACGTTAGACCTCCACTCATGGCTCCTCGGTCACATCCCACCGCCTTCCTTGATAAAGTTGAATACGAAGCATTTGACTTCGTCAGCAGTCATCATCTTTACATCTGAGTTCAATTTCTCTCTCTCTCTCTCTCTCTCTCTCTCTCTCTCTCTCTCTCTCTCTCTCTCTCTCTCTCTCTGTCACACACACACACACAAAATCTTTTTAACTGTGACTATGCATCCTGCTAAGACGATCTCCATATTACTCAAGAAATGTTTGAAATGATTGTTTTAAATTCGTCCGTAATCCCTACTCTGAACAGAAAGCCAGCCCTTTAGCTGAAGTAACCTGAAACGGTTATTTTCATCGGGATATCGGAAAACAAAAGTCTCTACCTCTAGTGGCCTTTATTGTTTAGTCATGACTGAGTGCTTACGTACCATTTGGTGAAGATTCAAGAGCCTTGCAAAATTCCCACTTAAATTCTGTATGAAAAAGTGCCCAAGGAACAATTATTGCTCACAGTGAGGCCTTTTCGAAAGGCAACGGATTAATAGTAAAAATACATCACTTGCTGTTTCATTAAAATGCTTTCGTAAATACAATAAAAAAGATACGATTTCATAACAGAAAAAGCGTTGTGCGTGCGGTATGGAAATCTCTGGAAATATTACACGCCATTTTAACAGCAGGCATATATATACTCCCGTGAGATTGTATTTTCTGCTTACGTAATTTAAATCAATGTTAAAATTGATGTAACGTTAGATGTTATGGAAGAGTGACCATTGGTAAAGGGAACAATGCATGCTTTGAGACTCTCTCTCTCTCTCTCTCTCTCTCTCTCTCTCTCTCTCTCTCTCTCTGTGTATATATATATAATATATATATATATAGTATAAGTAAGTAGTGATATATGTGTGTGTGTGTGTGTGTGTGTGTGTTGTGTATGTATATATGTATGTATGTTTATAATATATATATATATATATATATATATATATATTTATATATATTTATATTGTGTGTGTGTGATTGTGTGTGTGTTGTGTGTGTATGTGTCTGTGTTCGTGTGTGATCATGTGAAAATATTTGTTATTCGGAAAAAAGAAGTCTCACTTTTCGAACCCGACGTTTGCGATGTCAAACAGGACATCTGATCACTGCTCCCCCGATAGCGGACAGTTCCGTTAAAGTGCCATCAGTTTTGTTTTTTTAAAGTTTTTGAGTGACTCAGTATCCTGTTGCGCTCCCGAAAATCGATTGGTGTCCTCCATGTCCGCAGAGGGCGCGTAGGAGCAGCTCGTCCCTCTGTATGTGTAGTGTGCGCGCGCGCACTATTGTGTGTGTGTGTGTTGGGGGAGGGGGGGGGGGATGTGGCGGGGTGTTGACGCAAAACATTGACTGTATGGGAAAAGTAAATTTTTTGCAAACTCTCTCTCTCTCTCTCTCTCTCTCTCTCTCTCTCTCTCTCTCTCTCTCTCTCGTTGCACAGGCGTTGGTGACCGTATAGTTTATAGCTTGCTTTAATATGATTTATTTTTTTCATTGTCGCCATCTCGTCCTTTTATAAACAGTATGCAGCTGTTGGGCTGATAGATTTATTAGATTTTATGGAAATCTATCTTCAGAAAGAAAATGTATTCTCTCTCTCTCTCTCTCTCTCTCTCTCTCTCTCTCTCTCTCTCATCTCGTCATTCTGTAATCAATATCGAGCCATCGTATTGAGAGATTTTTTTTTATTTGTATTGAAAAGTTTAGCACAGGGAAAGTTTTATTTCCCTCACAGCAGCGTGAGCTCTCTCTCTCTCTCTCGTTTTGAGAATTTTTGTTTTATTTGTATGGAAAAGTTTAGCCCAGAAAAATTGTATTTTCCCTCATAACAATGTAAGCTCTCTCTCTCTCTCTCTCTCTCTCTCTCTCTCTCTCTCTCTCTCTCTCTCTCTCTCCTTGACGCAGATCTGCGAACGTCATGATTTAGCCAAGTTTTAAGAGAGATGATGAGACCCTTCGGCCATCTCAACAAGGTAATTCTTGTTAATAATAATCCCAGACTTTGCTTTTTCAATATAACCTCCTGGGAATCTCTGATGAATTAGCTTGTCTTTTTTTTCGTCTGATTAAGTAAAGAACTCAGTCTCCTCTCATCCCTGCGATCAATGGAAGACACGGGACTCGGGAGGCGGTTTCAGGTGGAACAGCTGTGATTGCGGTCTTGAAGGTTATCAGGATATGAAGGTTTCATAATGAGATTAAACGTTTATTTAAAATACAATAAATGCATATACTGTTCCCGAGATTGTCAAAGACTTAGAAATGGACGGGGCGGTCTGTATGTTTCGCCAAAGGCTTCAGTAGCCCCTGATAGTTTAGCAGTCCTAATTTACATTCGTAGCCCCTGATTGGCTATGGCAGTCCTTATTTATCTCAATTGCACCTGATAGGCCTATATAAGTCCTGATTTATCTTAGCCCCTGATAGGCCTATATAACAGTCCTGTTTTATCATAGATGTACCTGATAGGCCTATATAAGTCCTGATTTAGCTTAGGCCCTGATAAGACTATATAGCAGTCCTGATTTACCTGAGCCCTTGATAGGCCTATATAGTATTCCTGATTCACCTTAATGCAGAAGGTATCCCCGACTAAAGGAGAATTGCATCTCCGTGACGTGTAACGGTCTTTGCTTGAGATGACGAGCAACAATACCTATTCTATTTTGCAAAGGTGACCAGGTTGTGCACACACCATGAGCAGTGGTGGACGATTGAGCCATTCGACTCTCCTCACGTAGTACATGAGTGTTGGTGAGCAAGAATGTGTGGTTGTGAGTTTCTATCAGTGTTAAATTCGGTTTCTAGAATATCCCTCATTATAGAGCTAGTGTTTTGTAGCTCAGCTAGTATTACTCTGAGCACTGCGTAGAAGATCTGTAGCTCAGCACTTGAGTATTACTCTGAGCACTGCATAGAAAAGGCTTAATTGTCATTGTTGGCTATTTTCGCCGACTGGCTCGTTTAGCGAATTAGTCAATTGGCGTCGAAAGAAATCGCATTAAGAGAGAAATATTGGTGAGAACCATGTTTCGCACTGTATTGAACATGCCACCACTATGCGTCTAATCGTGTCAGGGAACCATTAGTGACGACTATTTAAAGTGTTCCCCAGTCAGGCGATGGCTTCGTGAATCACCTGACTGGGGAAAAAAAATACACTCAAATACAGTCTCTCTCTCTCTCTCTCTCTCTCTCTCTCTCTCTCTCTCTCTCTCTGTACAGGTGAGTAGGTTGGAAAAGAGCTGAAATAATAATTAATCGGTGTCACCTCTTTTATCTACTAGGTCAGCATTTGAAACAATTAGCCTGACCGGTGTCATAGGAAGAACGCTTAGTAAGGAAGCGTAATGGTACCTCAGATCTTTATTGTAACTCGACCTTACCTGTGATACGTGGAAGGGTTAGTTGTGCAAGTATATGCATATGCACATAGACATATATAGATAAATGTTTTTAAATTGTACCCATGTTTATGCTTGTTTGGAAAGGTTACTCATTCTCCAGGTGTGCCGGATTCTAGGTACTAATCTCCTTATAATCCCTATCTGTCAGTTATACGACCTTTCCTATACTGTAAATTCCTCATGTAAGTCAGTTTATCTGCTGAGTAAAGGACGTCGAGTCGAAAGATGTTGCAGAAACTCCGTCGTTTATTTTTCCTTCGTGGCTTATACCTCTATTTATAGATTTATCACATTCCAAACTTTCGTGATTCAGTTATACATAGACATATATGTATATGTGTTTGAATGTGAATGTCTGTTTGCACGTCTAACACCTGTATTGTATGACTTTAAGTTCCTAAACTAATTACTTGCTTAATGATAGTTTTCTAGCGTTACAAACCCAAACTGTTTAAAGAGGCTATTGTATTCGACGAATCGTTTCACTATATCTCGATTCCACGCTTAAATTTGTGATGAAGATACCACGAATCCTGAAAATATGTTATGAAGCAAGAAAAAAAATTGTTCCCTTCAGAAGTTACCATCAAACCTGTAGCAATATTAGATGTCGAAACTGTTATCGAGCAAAGGTTCACCAGCTTTAATCCCAAATAACGTTCGCCTCCAATATTCCGTGTCTCTCTTGTCTCCCCGGAAACATCGGCCTACAGAATTTCCCCAGGCATTGTCCTCTCTCTCTCTCTCTCTCTCTCTCTCTCTCTCTCTCTCTCTCTGCCTAGATATGTTTGGGGAGGTCATGAATCTTGCTTCCAGGATGTATGCAATACTGCAACAGGGCCGAGAAGTGGTATTAGTATTGCTGACAGAAATTCGGTTAAGAGGTGAAAATGAACTTTTTTGTGATATATATATTATATATATATATATATATATATATATATATATATAATCATACACAATAAAACTTCCACATACATGTGGTTGACAATAGATTTTCCAATTCCAAACTTTGTTGTGCCTGTTAGGCTAAAATACACACACCACACACACCACACACACACACATATATATATATATATATATATATATATATATATATATATATAGATATATATATATATATTATATATGTATGTATATATATATATATTATATATATATATATATATATATATATATATATTAACGCAACGAATGTGTTCATTGTAACCATGAGGGATATAATACATCTGTTTATGCCGAAACAGTAGCGAAGAGGTCTATGTATCAAAGAATTTCCAATGCAAATTCTTGGAAACTTTGTTAAATTTTAACCGTACGAAAAAATGACCTTGATTATTATTATTATTATTATTATTATTATTATTATTATTATTATTATTATTATTCAGGTTATAAACTCTATTCATCTGTGACAAGCTTGCAGGAGGCCCTCGACTTGAAATTCTAACTTCCAAAGAATATGTTGTTCATTTGAAAGAAATGACAGAATATCATAAGAAGCACACAAAAAATAATAATAAATAAATAAATTTTGACGCACCTCACTACCATTTATCATAAAGAAGCAGGACCCCTCTCCCACCTTTAGCTTGTACATTTTGCACATATACCCGCCTATGTATCTCAGCTATTGTCTCTACGGTGTAGCTCTTCGTTAAACTTTCGTTGACCCTGTTAACAAGAGAGGCTGGTTGGCGCATGTGTAGTACTCCTGCATATTTGACAAGGAGGCTTCGTGGCCTGGTTAGAGGCAACCTCGTCTCGCTTTTCCTGATGGCGATTCCTGCGATGTGACGATGTTGGAGCTCTTGTTGCCAACCCCTTTCCTTCCTGCCTACTTCTCCCCCGCCCACCCCCTCCCCTCAAAATAAGGCGTGATCCGACCTCCAGCTTACTTGGGCGCTCGTGCTAAAACCTATGGTTAAATAGCACGTTGTTTCACCAATGTAAATTAAAATAAATACGGTATATTTTATTAGAAATATTTTTTTCTAAAATTCCTGTATCTTTAACTCAACGCGAAACACCTTTTCCGTATTTAAAATTATTTTGGAAAGATATCCCTTATTTAAAATTATTTTTGGATAGATGCCCCGTCCTTAAAATAATTATTGGGATAGATATACCGTATTCGCAGGTGGAAAGCAAACTTCACTCGATCTCGTATAACGGATATATTTCATTCTTTTGTATGTGACACCCTCGCTTGCAGAGTCGTTTTCGGAAACGTCCCTCCGGCGTATTTGCTCGGGGGGCCGGCTGGGAGGGGGGGATCCGGACGTTTATTAGGTAAATGTGACAGTCACGCTTTGTGGCCGAATAAATATTCCGCCTCGCGGGTTATATAGGATCGCGATTAGTTGTCACCTCCGGTGATAAGTGGCAAGAGTATTAAATTAAAGCGTTTGAAACGATAGTTTACTATACCGGTGCGCTTTCAGTTCATTTCCTCCTCCGGTAGAGGGGACACCTTACTGTTGGTCTTTGGTTGTTGGGGGGGTTGGGGGGGGGATGTCAGGGAAGGCAGACAGTCGGAAGCAGACGAACAGATAGACAACAAAGAATGGATCTTTGTCTAGAAAAAAGAAAAAAAAAAAAAACGGTTTGAGATAGGAATATTAGGACGTTCTTGTCTCTGAATTTAGGTTTTTTTGGTTTTTTATATATATATATATATATTATATATATTGCTACTGTCAAAATGCATATATCCCCTCTTTAACTGTATAAAATATTGTGTATAAGATTTTGGCAAAATTTTTTCAGATTCCTAGATAGCTTAGAGATAGGATGTTTAAAATGTGTGTTCAGATTTCTGCATTACATAATGTAAAAGAATATATAATGCAGAATGTAGAAAGAGAGAGATTTACTTTGTCTGTTCAAAGCTAGAGTTGTTTTTCAAAACCTATCAACACGTTTGATTAGAGACCTCGAGTCTTCGTTGTGTTTTGGGATTCTGTCATCACGTATGATAAGGGACTTCTGCTTCGATCGATCAAGTCGAGTACGTGTCTTTGTTGAACAGACTGATTTCATACGTGTATGTCTTTGCCGAATGCCACGTGCAGATTTCACATTTCTTTGTAAAGTTGCGTCAGATTTCGAAGCTTCTAGAAAGAATTATTGCCCAAAACGTTTTGTGCCAGATCCACTGCCCAGCTCTTGTGCGAATTGAAAGATTTCATTCAGGAAAAAAACCTCAAAGCGTTCACATCTCTCTCTCTCTCTCTCTCTCTCTCTCTCTCTCTTCTCTCTCTCGACATACTCGAGATTATATTAATGTAACGATTTCATACTTACTGAACGGTCACTCGTAACTTGTAAATTTCAGATTTGATATTTCTTAGAGTTTATTTAGTGTTATTTAGTGCTTTTTGTGGAATCTGAGCAAACCTTTTACAAGTGTGTGTAACGGCGCCTATTTCTGTGAATTGGTGAATTTTTTGAAGAAAGAAGTTGGTATACAAAGGTAAAGTGTGTTATATTTTTATAAGTTGCAACTAATAACTAATAACTGATGGTTACAAAGGTTTGGTGAAAACTAATAACTAATATCTAATGGTTATGATGGTTTGGTAAAAACTAATAACTATTGGTTACGATGGTTTAAAGAACTAATAACTAATAGTTAAAGTGGTTTAGTGAAATTACATTTTTACACATTGCAAATTTTTTGTTTTGTGTGTGTTTCATTTGAAGTGCATTTATCCATTTTCTTATTGAAGTGTTTATTTTTGTGCATTTATTAATTTTCTTATTGAAGTGTGGTGTTTTTTTATTTTTACTTAGTTCTGTGGTTGAATTTTAATACTTTTGTTTTTGCCATTTTGGTATTTTTCCCACATTTTCTGTGTTTTCATTTGCATTCACAATTTAATTAACTTAGTTATTTTCATTACTTAATAATTGCACATTTAATTAAATTTAACACTTGTGAATTAATTTGCATTTATTTAGAATTCTTTTCAAGTTTTATTGTTGTTTAGCACTTGTGAATTAATTTCAAATTTTCAATTATTGCCTAACACTTTTGAATTTTGATTGAATTAATTTTCTTGAATTTTGTGATAAATTAATTTTGATTTGATTTTACTTAATTGATTCAAGAATTAATTAAACTTTACTTTGTTTTCAAGTAACAGTAATTTTCCCTGATATTGTGAATTTCACTTATAAATTATTGAGTTTAATAATAAATTTTTGTATTTAAAAATTTTATACGTGTTTTCATTTCTAACCAGTATATTTTGCATATGATTATATTGGAAACATAGAGTGGTATTGATCTGTTTTCCTTCATTAACTTGAAGTGACTCTAGAACCAGGGAAAGTACTTAGACTTCTGAAATCAGGGAAATACTTAGACTTTTAAAGTTGTTGATGGAGTGATACCCTTTGATTAATTTAATTACTTACAAGATTACCTCACACCTGTTTTGATGAACTTAGTCTGATTTTCTGCAATACTGGTAAGTTGTTAAGGGATCACTGTTGCCTTTAGAGTATTCAGTCGCTTAGTACCTGTGATGAGGGTTCAGGTGTCTGGCTTTTGTGAGGTAACAATTAATGAATTGTAAGTGTAGTAACCAGATACTTGGCACTTCGTCACAATATATATATATATATATATATATATATATATATATATATATATATAGATATATATATATATATATTACCCCTTGGATAAAACGTTCTTCGTTCAAACTTTCGCCTCCAGGATAGAGATAAGCCTTATAAAAACGGTATCGGTATGAAGGAGACGGATAAGAAACAGCGAAAATCGAAAAGACGGGAAAAATCTCTCTCGACTTCGCCTCTGGACGATCGACGGGATCAAATCTGTCGTCCTGCGGAGGAGCCCTTTGAGAGGTCCACCTGGGGGCCTATTTCCGTAATCTGTTAAAGCTAATAACTCGGGCATAAACCCTTCTCTTTTTTCCAGGGCGGAGGGAAGGCCTTGTGTGCTGCTACATTACCCTTTTTTTTCCTCGCAGTTTATGGCTAGTTTATGAGGTGAGATTTTCATGGTCTCCGCCAACTTCCTCAGGCTCGGGGTAAACCTCGGAAAACCGCCGCAGTCACACAGCTGCTGACAGACGCAAGATAGCTGAGGCAGAGATCATATTATGGCAGGTGGATGTCTCGCCTTCAAAATACGCCGACCAGGTGCGTTGGGCGGGTTGGGTGGGTGGGTGGATCGGTTGGTGGTTGTGCTCGTAAAGATAAAAGGGAGCCGTTGCAGAGGGTAACCCTGCAGAGAAAGAAAAAAAAAAGGTGAGGGAGAGAGGCTGTTTCCACTTACTTGTGTCACTTTATATTTGTGTTGAGATAATTTTAGATTTCGGTGCTAGGTCTGCAGTCGTGGGGCCCCAAGGGTAATCAAGTTAAGGTGGTGTCTACAAGTAAACAAAATTTGTTTTTACTTCAGTTTCAGAAAAGGCATTTTTCTTGCATGTTTGAGGCTGTAACATATAAATGTCGTATTCAGTATACGCTGATCGTCATTGTGATGACTGTGTAATGTCTTGTCGTTCATGTTTATCAGTTTATCTTAGTTGCTGTATTGCAGGATTTTCAGTGTATCAATTATTATTGGTTCTTATTTCATGCATATTCGAGAATTCGAGAATTGGAAATGTTATTTGAGAAGTTAGATTGAATTCTTTTTTCATTCGATTCTAGTTTATGAGGTTTGTGACTTTGCCCTGAATCTAGTTCTGTTTTTTGTTCATTATTCACTATATAATTTTGGTTTATAACACAATGTTCATTCATAGACTCATAGAATTCTCTCTCTCTCTCTCTCTCTCTCTCTCTCTCTCTCTCTCTCTCTCTCTCTCTCTCTCTCTCTCATATGTGCTCTATGTAGAAATTATATATATATTATATATATATATATATATATATATATATATTATATAAATGTGTGTGTGTATGTATATATACATAACATATATATATATATATATATATATATATATATATATATATATAGTTTATAAAGGGCCATTTCACAGTCTCGTTCCTTTTACTTAGCAGAACTCCATCGTTACTCTTTTCTTCCTGGATTTTGTATTTATTTATGTAATGTTCATCATGTTCCATATTTTCGAGATTCAGTTATAAATGCATACTATTATAGTAGTATATATATATTATAGGTATAGTATATTATATATATATATATATATATATGTGTGTATGATATATATATACATGTATATTATATATATATATTTATTTATATGCATATACACATACGTACGTACGCATAGGTGCAAGCCCTTGTGATGTGATGGTTTTTATGACCTTCTTTGATCCTTCTGTGTGCTTCGTGGTTATAAAAAGGTTCATTCAACGGGGTCCTTACGTAGATTTACATCCAAATTGAAACAGGCAGGCAGACAGACAGACAGAGAGACAGCCAGACAGACAGACAAACTGGTTCAGAGGAATATTCTATATAAATTTCTGTCCAACACCGAGAATCTTATATATTGAGGCAGTATATCGTCTTCGTTTCTTGTACTTTTTTTTTTGTTAGTTCAATATTTCTCTCTCTCTCTCTCTCTCTCTCTCTCTCTCTCTCCTCTCTCTCTCTCTCTCGTTTGTATTTGCTTTTACTCGGTAATTGTTCCGCTTTGTTATGGCAGTTGCTAAGCAACTGAGTTTCCTGCACATTTCCGCAGTTACCTTCCCCTCCGGCTGTTGCCTAAATTTCTCGCGTTGTCAACTTGTTTTTAACATGTTTTTCCTCCCCTTATTCTCATTTTCATTTGTTTCTCCATCGCATTTTCTCTTTAGTGTTTTCCTTTCATTGATCGCTTTTCTTAGCTCTCTCTCTCTCTCTCTCTCTCTCTCATTTTTTTTGACATATGTACCCTCATGATGTATACACGTTTGCTTTATGTTCGCGAAGTACTTCGTCTTTATGGATTTGCAATATTTATATATATATATATATATATATATATATATATATATATATATATTATTATATGTGTGTATGTATGTATGTATATGTATCAAGTAATATATGTGTGTGTTTATGCAAGCGTGCACGTGCGTACTTCGAGGGACTTTGATTTCGTGTGACAGGAAATGTTGCAAAACAAAATAATAATAATAAACGGTAATACCAGATCTTCGTCTCCTTGGCAACACTTCAGCTGTAGTAGTACTTCGAAATATAATAATAACAATAGGAATAATAAATCGCTATTATTATTATTATATGATCTTTGATGTTGGACGGAGCTCGCTCTTTTGAACAGGTGGCGGGGACGCAATTCAACGCTCGTGGAGAGGTATACAAAACATGTTTTCGCTCCCCGTCTGAGAAAATAATTTTATTCCTGACGATGACTTGGTAAAAAGACCACGCGCGCGATGCGTCAGATGGGGGGGCCGGGGGGGGCCGGGCGGGGACTGACGGGGGGGTAAGGGGGTGGGAGGGGGGGTATAACAGAAGTACTAGCTCCTGTAGAAGGAGGAGGATTTAGAGAGATGGAGAACTAAATGGAGAGAAACCCGTTGGTTGGGAGAAGTTGTAAGAAGGGACGTCAGAGAGATGAGACTGTATAGGGATGGAGCGTCAAATTGAGGGAACGCAAGTGGATGTTTTTAGAGAGATATAGCATGAAAAGGAGAGAATGGAATGAGAAGTGGGAGAGAAGTGGTAAGTAGAAGGAGCAAAAATGGGAGGAAGTTCTAGAGAGATGGAGCATGAAAAGGATAGACTGGAATGAGAAGTGGGAGAGAAGCGTTAAGTAGAAGGAACATAAATGGGAGGAAGATTTTCGTGAGATGGAGCATGAAAAGGAGAGGATGGAACGAGAAGTGGGAGAGAAGTGTTAAGAAGAAGGAGCATGAATTGGAGGACTTTTAGGAGGGATGACGTTTGAAAAGGAGAGAACTTGGGGGAAGAATTGTCAATTGAATGGAGCATCTAAGGAAGGAAGCTATATAGGGATGGAGCATTAAAATGAGAGGAGGAGGGGTGTGGGAAGAAGTTTTAGATGGATGGAGCATTCAAAGGAGAGAACATGGGGGAGAATTGTTAACTGAATGGAGCAGAAGTGGGAGGAAATTTTAGAGGGATTGAGCATAAAAATGAGGGACTATGAGCATTTGCGTGAGGAAGCTTTCGAAAGAAGGAGCGGTACACGAAGAAGGTTTTAAAGAAATGTACGATCAGAAATAAGGAGCATAGAAGAGAAAGTGTGGGTGTTAAATGAAAAATGAGAGAGAGAGAGAGAGAGAAAGAGAGAGAGATTTTCACCTTCCTAAGCATACCTAAAGCTCTACAGCTTTACTATGTTTGCTTTTGAAAAATGAGAGAGAGTGAGAGAGAGGGGGGGGGGGGTGCGAGGGCGGTACTAAGTCTGAGCCAAGATGACGAAATTAGGTGGTGAGACTTCAAAGGGAAGGGCTAAATATACATACGAAGATGAAAAGGTGATAGAGAGAAAAGAAAATCCCTTTGGAGAGAGAGAGAGAGAGAGAGAGAGAGAAGAGAATGTTTATGTTTGATGGATGTAAATAGTAGATAGAAAAACGCATGTAGAGTTTTATTTGTTGTTTTGAGAGAAAAAGCGAGAACCTTCAGAATAATAAGGAGCTTCATGAGAGAGAGAGAGAGAGAGAGAGAGAGAGAGAGAGAGAGAGAGAACTTTTTTGTGATAGACTGGGTATTTTGGAACTATACCACATACGTAGCGAGAGACAGATTTACCTGATCTTCAGAGTGGGATGAAAGAGGGAATGATTTTACACAGGTAAAGGACGTAGAATGCTGATATAATGAGATACCAAGACTGTTTCACAGAGTAAGGAATAGATTAAGTACAATGATTAGCTTATATTATAACCATCCATAATGAATTCACGTAAACCGCTGAGGCTACTTCATAAATTTACTCTCTCAGTGGATAAACATTCAGAATAATTTCTCCGCTTAATTGAATCATTTATCATCTCAGGAGACGACGCTTGGCGAGGGAGGCTGCCAAAAGAGATCGACGCTCCGAGGAGACCTCCTCCGGCTGTTGTCAGTGGCGTCCCGATGGAAAGGGAGTGAGATTTTTTTTTTTTTTTTTTTTCCTCTTTCAAATAGAAAGGTCAAGGAGGCTTCATGCACCTAAGAGTTGCAAGAAGAACGAAAATTTCCACCTGCGTAATTTGAGATGAAATGCAAGTTCTACCGATGTATTGTATCATGAAAAAGAGAATATTATAGTCGACATATCAGTCTCTCTCTCTCTCTCTCTCTCTCTCTCTCTCTCTCTCTCTCTCTCTCTCTCTCTCTCTCTCTCTCTGTCTGTCTCTTTTTACACGGGCAAATGCTTCATTTTCTAGATTGAGAAGATAACAAGGTGTGAAGCGACCTCCAGCTTACTCGGGACGCGTACAAGATTTTTCCCCTCACGCATAAGTTGTAAACATTATTTTCCTAATTTAACATGGAGTGGTCTTCGTAATTAATATTCATACGTAGTACTACTTATACTAACAAGAAATAATCGAACAGAAACAGCCTAAATTCAGTACACCAAATAAATTAAAACTTGCAAAAATCTAGTCAGTTGGCTTGTTTCACTAACGAAAGTTAAACATATATTTATTTTCTAGATTTTCATTCTAACGAATAAATCCGAAAATTCCTGTATCTAACTCAACGCTAAACACTTTTTTCAGACCCTTTTAGGCCTCAGTGGCCTAAAAGGTCTTGCAAAAGAAAAAAATGCATGGAAAGTTATAGAAAACTAAAAAGTAAGATAGAAAATGCAGAACAAAAGATTATACAATCAAAAGAAAATGAAAAACGGGAATTGGAAGAAAAAACCCTATTAAATATCAAGCAAAACCCCAAACTATTATACTCATATGCGAAGAAGATGAATAAAAGAAGAATAGAAATAGGCCCTCTGAGAATTGAAGGGAGATTAACGAATGAAAAAAAGGAAATTTGCAACATACTGGCAGAATGATATAAGAGAGAATTCACCACTAGAATAGATAATGAAGATAATGATATAGAAGTAAGGGACGAAAATAGTGAATATTTAGCTGACATAGAAATTAATGAAGCTGATATTGTGCAGGCAATTAATGAAATTAAAAATGGAGCTGCTGCAGGGCCTGAATGGAATCCTGCTATTTTGTTAAAGAAAGTAGTTCCATTCTGTCGCAAAGCCACTTGCAATATTATTAAGACAAAGTGTAGATACAGGCAAGATTTATGATGAGCACAAATTAGCATATATCACCCCTACTTTCAAAAGTGGATCCAGACTTGAGGCAAGTAATTATAGGCCTGTGAGTCTAACATCACATATTATGAAAGTGTATGAATGGGTAATGCAGAAAAATATTATGAAACATTTAATAAAAAATAATTTGTTTAATATAGGACAACACGGTTTCGTACCCGGAAAAAGTACACAAACCCAACTGTTAGTCCACCGTGAGAACATATTTAAAAATATGAAAAGCGGAAATGAAACAGATGTGGTTTATCTAGACTTTGCAAAGCTTTTGACAAAGTAGACCATAATATATTAGCAAAGAAAATTAGAAAACACAATATCGTAGATAAAGTAGGAAGATGGTTAAAAGAATTTTTACACAACAGAAAACAGATAGTTATTGCAAACGATGAGAAATCGGATGAAACCAAGGTAATATCTGGTGTGCCACAAGGTACGGTGTTAGCTGCAATACTGTTTGTTATTATGATTGAAGACATAGACAAGTAATGTTAAGGATTCGGTAGTGGAGTAGTTTTCGCTGATGACACAAGAATAAGTAGAGAAATTACTTGTGATGAAGATAGGAACGCTCTACAAAGAGACCTTAACAAAGTATATGATTGGGCAGAGGTAAAATAGGATGGTATTTAACTCTGATAAATTTGAATCAATAAATTATGGAGACAGAGAAGAAAAGCTATATGCATATAGGGGACCTAATAATGAGACAATCACAAATAAGGAAGCAGTTAAAGACCTTGGTGTGATGATGAATAGGAACATGTTATGCAATGATCAAATAGCAATTCTTTTGACAAAATGTAAAGCAAAAATGGGAATGTTGTTACGGCACTTCAAAACAAGAAAAAGCTGAACATGATTATGCTTTATAAAACAAAATGATGTTTTCGTTAGTCCCACTTTGAAAATATTGCAATAGGTGATATGGATTACCCACACTATAACAAGGATATTGCTCAAATAGAGAGTGTCAAAGGTCCTTTACAGCTAGAATAGAAGAAGTTAAGGACCTTGACTACTGGGAAAGACTACAATCATTAAAATTATATAGTCTAGAAAGGAGAAGAGAACGCTACATGATAATTCAGGCATGGAAACAGATAGAAGGAATAACAGAAAATATCATGGAACTAAAAATATCAGAAAGAGCAAGCAGAGGTAGATTAATAGTGCCCAAAACAATACCAGGAAAAATAAGGAAAGCACACAGGACATTAATCCACTACGCACCAGCATCGATAATGCAGCGTCTATTCAATGCGTTGCCAGCTCATCTGAGGAATATATCAGGAGTGAGCGTAGATGTGTTTAAGAATAAGCTCGACAAATATCTAAACTGCATCCCAGACCATCCAAGATTGGAAGATGCAAAATATACCGGAAGATGTACTAGCAACTCTCTGGTAGACATTAGAGGTGCCTCACACTGAGGGACCTGGGGCAACCCGAACGAACTGTAAGATGTAAGATTCGGTATGGTGTTGGCGTGCCACCTCGGTGGCCGCGAGTTAGATTCTCGGGCATTCCATTGAGGGGTGAGAGATGTGTATTTCTGGTGATAGAAGTTTACTCTCGTCGTGGTTCGGAAGTCACGTAAAGCCGTTGGTCCCGCTGCTGAATAACCGCTGGTTCCATGCAACGTAAAAACACCACACAAACAAACAATTTCCTACTCCCCCAAAAGAGGAAGAACAACAACAAAGTAGTTTGTAGGCTTACTCCCCGAGTAAGCGAAAAGACCAACTGTGAACAGAGAGAGAGAGAGAGAGAGAGAGAGAGAGAGAGAGAGAGAGAGAGAGATATGCATCCCCGGTGTAGTTGAATCATGAGTAATTTAGTGGACGTATTGTTTCAAAGGCAATTCGAACCTGTATCGGAATGCTTTTTCGTCTAGTCTCGTTGAAGTAATTAAGAACACGATATTTGCAAAATGGAGAAGAAGAAGAAGGGGAAGCCACGGAATGTGTTTTAAAGGAATGTGTTTTAAAGGTGACATGTTCACAGACGTTATGTAACCGTGATTTCTTGCAACCAGTAGGCGAGAAGATGAAGGGTTGGTCTAGTGGTAGATGTGTTAGTTTTGTATGGTGGCTTTGAATGTGAAAAGCTTCTTAGCTCTTGGTATGTATGCTGAGATGAATTCATAATGTGATATCCATTAATGTTTATGCACACACACAGTCTCTCTCTCTCTCTCTCTCTCTCTCATACATGAAGATGCCCCTTTCCTCCGTAGTGTGATTCGAACTCAGGTTAGGTAGTAGGAGCGAGACTACCACTAGTCCACGGTGGTACCAGTAAGAGCGAGACTACCACTAGTCCACTGTGATACCAGCAACAGTGAGACTACCACTTAATCCACTATGACAGCATCCAGGGATGCAGATGTGAGGAAATCAAAAAGTGAAGAGCCCGTTGTGGCTTTTAATAATACCTATTATGTTTTGGCGAAAGTGACCGGTATAGGGTATTATAATATTATAGGAGTGAAATGGCAGGTAGCGTTTAGAACCACTCTTAGCCGTCGTCCAGTTCTTAAAAAGTTAAAAAATAAAATAAAAAATTCTTTCTAAACGTAGTTTCGAAATCCTTCGTAACATCAGATTCACGCGAAAGACTTTTGCAAAGGTTGACAAACGGTGCATATCTTGTAAACGTCATGCTTAGAGTCATACTGTGTCATGCTAAACGTCGTTGCCTCAGTTGTCGCATCGATTTCAGTAGTGCGTGCAATGTTATGCCTAAACTTTGGCCGCAATTCCTTCTTACACTGGTTTCTAATAGTCGTGTTCTTTTTTTTGGGTTGGGGGGGGGGGGTTAGGGGGTGTCAAAGCGATGAATGTATAGGGCTGATTTGAGTGACTTGATGAGATGAGCATATATGGTTACCTTATTATTTTTATCATTTTACATATTTACATCCATACAGATATATATTGTATATAATATATATATATATATATAATATATATATATATATATATATGTGTGTGTGTGTGTGTGTGTGTGTGTGTGTGCGTGTGCGCGTGTGTGTGAATAATTATCAAATCACCGTGATTCATATAAATTATTCGAGCTACGAATGTTTCTTTAATATCTAATTCGCTCTACCTGGGAATTAATTAATATTTTCATATATGTAAACCGAAGGGGAATTTTTTTTTTAGTTGAACATCACTGAAGTCCTGATTCTTCTCTGTCCCCTGGGCGATGGGGGGTGGTTTCGAACCCACGAGAGGACGAAATTAATTTATCGACTAAAAAAATTCTTCCCCTTCGGTTTACATATATGAAACTATTTTGAATTCCGCTTAAAGAGAGCAAATTAGATATTAAAAGTAATTTGTAGCTCGAATGAAATATAGGTATACCATACATAATACATCCAATACATATATATATATATATATATATATATATATATACCTATATTTTATTCGAGCTACAAATTACTTTTAATATCTATTTGCTCTAACTCGGAATCAAAATAGTTTCATATATGTAAACCGAAGGAGAATTTTTTAGTTGATAATAAGTTCGTCCTCTCGTGGGTTCGAACCACCGCCCAGCGGACAGAGAAGAAATCAGGACTTCAGTGATGTTTAGGGTATATATATATACATGTTGGTTGAATATATGCATATATTTTTTATAGGTATGCATACGTAACTAATATACAGCTATATATTATATTAAATATATATATATATATATATTATATAATATCATATAATACTATAGTATAGTAATTATATATATATTGCATAATTTACATATATATATAATAAAATAACATATATATAACAACCACATATATTATATATATATACTATATATATATTTTATGTTGGTTGTATATTATATATGTATCTTTATATATACAATGTAAATATGCATATATTATATATATATTATATTTATTTATATATAGCTGTATGATAGCTTACATATGTTATACCTATATAATGATATGTAATAATTCAACCAACATGTATAATATATATATACCCTAAATATTCGTGCTGACATTCATGCTTCACTAATTCTCCGACAAACTTCTTCGAACTCTTCCACTTTCACCAATCTCTGCAGATTCTCTCACTCTCGTGAATCAGCATTGTACGTAGTAAAACATTAAGCCTTAGCGCGTGTTTCATTATTGCCCCCCCCCCCCCTTTTTATTTATTTTTTTTATTTTTATTTTTCTTTTTACAGAAATTTGTACCTTTATTTAATGTCTTTTTACTTCTAACGTCTCATAGTTAACTCCATCCATAAAGATACAGAGTAATGGCCATATCGGCAACACACAGGTGTTTCAGGCCCAATTTTAATGACATATTTCGAACACAATCTTTACTGCCACACTGTAAACACTTTTAACCCACTCTCTCTCTCTTCTATACATATATATATATAATAATATATATATATATATAAATCTTTTTATCAGACCCGTACAAAGAAATATTTCGAGGTTATTTGCTACCAAAGCAACGATTCGTCGCCTTTAGTGGTTCATATAATGTGAGAATATTGCGTTTTAAACGCGTTCGGAAACCGAAACACAATAAAAGGCAATATATATAATTAAAACTCAAAACCACAATTTGCCAAAACGCACTCTAGCTGATGGTGTCAGGCGCAACGTTGCCGTCCGCACTCGGAAGCCTAATGGGGCGTAATTGCACGGGATCTTGCTTTAACCGAGTAATTAGTCATTAATACCGTTTCAGGTGGAGAACGGTCTTCACGTTCGTTACTTTCTTTGCGTTCTTCTTCTTTTCTTCTTCTTCTTCTTCTTTTTTCTTCTTCTGCTGCTGCTGCTGCTGCTACGAAAGAGGTGAGATGCGGGGGTGGGGGGGGGGAGGGGGGGGGGGGGGGGGGGGGGGGATGGTATTTGGTTTTAGAGTGAAAATAGACAGAGTTGTGATTGCGAGAGATATCCATCATTAATTATGCTTTTGCGCAGGTTGCTTTCAAGCGCTTGCAGTTTTGCTTTAACGATTCCGACTCGTTTATCAACTTTGTTTATGCCATATTCTGCTTTGCATGTTTGTTGGTTGTTTAAATTCAATATTTATTTTCAGTGGGGCTTATTATTCGTCTCTCTCTCTCTCTCTCTCTCTCTGTTTTGATACCATTTCACCTAAGGGCGTTTTTTAGTTTTTCCTTATTATTGGGCTTAGAATTTTAATAATAATAATAATAATAATAATCTCCGCAGGTAGAAGACCCTCTTTCAAACAAGTTGAATTAAATGTAATTGCTGTATTACATGCGTTCAACTTGCATACAATTTTAAAAGCCGCCAGAGTATGAAATCGTCATTCGTCATAACAAGCATCATTCAAAAATTGCAGTCTCAAAGGAGGAAAGTCTTTAACCAATCGGATTAATGAAGCTTGAAATAAAGTCAGTACTTTGACGAAAAAATCACTGCCATCCTGAACTAGCTGTCACCCGGTTGTTGGTCCGAGCTCACAGGTCTACACAAGTCTTTTCATTACCGCCTACTAATACCTCGCTTCACTGGCATAGAGTCGGCCTTATGTTAATTCGTATTACACTTGCCATATTATTAGTTTCGTTACGTACAGGCTTAACTGTGAAGCCCTGTCGGCGGGAATATTATCATGGCCTAATCTTTTAGATGACACTCTACACCTTGCTGTATAGTACACCTACGTGTGTGTACACACCACGGTTGGTCCAAGATCCCAATATCCGTTTCCGGTGTCAGTTGACGTTGACGAGTGACGTGTCCCTGTACTAACCTTTCACAGCCATAATCCTCTGCTTTCTTTCACATCACTCCTCTACCCTTGTAATAATTAATGGAAATTTAGCTGTATGTGTCTGTGTTGGTATCGTCGTGGGAGTATGCATGGACACACATACGTATATATATATATATATATTATATATATATATATATATAATAATATATATGTGTGTGTGTGTGTGTGTGTGTGTGTGTGTGTGTGTGTGTAGATATGCACGTAAAGAAATATTATCTATTTATATTATGAATAAATAAAGGGGCTGACTGAGATAGAATAAGACCAAGTCATTCATAGTCTTAATACGTACATGTAATTACGTATATTTTTAATGGCATAAATAAGTGTGTGGACTTATATGCAGGCAACAGACACGCACACACACATATATATATAGATATATATATATATATATATATATATATATATATATATATATATATATATATATATGAATAACATGAATCACGAAGTGTATAAATCAGTGAGGCTATGTATAAATAAAGGTTTTTTGCCAAAAACCTTTATATATATATATATATATATATATATATATATATATATATATATATATATATATAATTATATAAATTTTTTTTTTTTTTTTTTTTTTTTTTTTTTTTGCTTGAAATGCTTGTAATTTTCAGTGCAAAACTGTCTGCTAAATAGTTACTTTCTATTGATTCAGTCTTGTCTTGGGACTTGTGATAGAGGATAATCATAAACAGGCAAGTTATATATTTATGCTTGGACGTCGTTTTCAGTACATCGTATGCATGAGGAGAGTACATGTCAAGGGTACTTGTATGTCTGTTATCAGAAATAAAATTATTCATAGTCTGCCAATTTTTCTGAACCGTTTATTTCAATCCGGACCGAAGTTTTTGTGACATTGAATTCAAGGGGTGAGAACAAGTTGTTGATTTGTGCTTATTGAATGGGCCTTATGCCAGCACGGGGCCTTGCTCAAAGGTAAAGGTGTTCAAGGGAATAAGAAGCCTGGTGGGAACCTCTGGACTCGACCATATATATGGAATGAAAGTAATGCAGATCTTGGAAGTGATTAAAAATAATTGTTTTTTCATCATTATTTCCAAGTTTAGCCTTAAATCATAACCCCAACAACCAGAAAATACAACTTGGAAGTAATTTTTAAAAATTTTTTCCTTATCATTATTTCATTGTTTAGCCTTAAATTCATGACCACAGCTACCAGAAAGTACAACTGTATTTCCAAATTTAGGTTAAAATTATAACCACAGCAATTAGGAAATACAACCAGAAACATGCTAGATATAATAAAATTCTAATAATTTCGTGTAATTTCCTCCAGATTCCTTTCTGCAAGTCTTGAATACTCGGAAATTTTCGAATCTGAAATGAACCTGTAACTATACAGACAGATTTCGCGTGTCATATGGCACTGCCAGGTGCCTAATTAGCCGAAAGGGCACCTTGCTATATAGGATAATTTGTTAGGCCCATATTAGCTGCAATTAATAATAATGAGCTCTCAATTTGGAATTCTAGATCCATCCGTAATTGATACGATCCATGATAAAAAAAATTCCCTGTTTTGGACGAGTTTTGTTATTATTATTATTATTATTATTATTATTATATTATTATTATTATTATTATCAAGTACAGTAAAGTATGGAGTAGGAAATATTTATTCTGGATGAAGGTTTTTCAGAATAATTACTCGCCTGATAAACAGTTAAGTGCCGACCTTGATTGGCCTCTTTCAGAAACTTGAATTTGATAAAAATGGCAACTAATTGACCAATTAAAGTGTCTTGCTCAGCTTAGTCTCTTTTGATGCTCGATCTATTCAATTGTAGATTTCTTGAAGAATCCTGAACAGTTGTGCGTTTATTTTAGATTACAAACCTGTTAACGCAAAATTACGGTTTTTTTGGGGGGGAGAGGTGGAGGGGGGGGACTATAACCACATAATGGCAGGCTCAAACTGGCTCTACGACCACACAAAACTTAGTATGCATAGGTCCGCACTACTGAGAGTTCAGGCTTCGCTTTCCGCCAGCTTGTGTGTTTTTTGTTGGTATTTTGTTGTGTATTATTTGGAATGCACTTTTTGTGGCAGTCAAATTTTTTTTTTAGGGGGGGGGCGGGGGGGGAGTGTTGGGGGGGGATGGGGGCGGTAAATAACATTCTGATAAATGGTGAAATGGGCGTACAGTCCAAAAAAGATCGAAGTCACATCTTCCCATTGTCACCCGTGAAGTTTTGCATGAAGTTTCCATTTCGGATAAGC
>NC_087216.1:13788352-13790982 GCF_015104395.2 Macrobrachium nipponense | reverse complement strand
CTTTCTCTTCTTGAACGCCAGTTGGCTTTTCTGCCTTCATTCCAAGATCCAAGACGAAGACAAATGCAAGGAGTTATCTGAGGTGTTAAGGAGTTTTTAATATATAATTCTGTCATGAGAGATGTCATTTATATTCTATATTCTCGCAAATCTAATGGAATGTGATGCTTGTCGTTTTTGTAGCACTTAATGGTTTTTTTTTTACTGTAAATCAGACCAAAAAAATATTTTTATGCAGGAAAAGTATCTGTACGTAGTTTTTTCTGACTGTAAATCAAAGAGATGAAATAGAATTTCTTTTACAGAAAAATGATCTTTACGTATTTTTTCTCTGACTGTAATGTAGAGAGAGAAATAGATTTTTATACAGAAAAGTATCTGTAGTAGTTTTCCTTACTGGAAATCATAAGGAAAACAGGAAAAATCTCTAAATAGCCTTTCATTACTGTAAATAGATGAAAAAATACTGTAAACATATATAAAAATAGATTTTTCTACAGATAAAATATCTCTTCGTAGCATTTTCTTACTGTAAATCAGAGAACAAAATTTGGATTTTCAATAGAAAAAGAAAAAGTATCTCAACATAGTTTGTTTTTCTTACTGTAAATCAGAGAAGAAATGCTTAGAATAATCTACAGTAAAACAATTTGTTCTTAGTTTATTCCTTCTCTCAACGATTTTGTGGCTGTACCTGTTCATTGAATGCGTTCATTTTCTGCCACTTGGCAGCAGAGTCAACACTGCCTCTCGAAAGCGTCCCGTTGGGCCAAACCAAAACAAATGAATAAATAAATAACTTGTATTAAGTCAGGCAGGGCATCTTAACAGTCGTGCTTCAGTTGCAGCGCCTTTGATCCCAGTCTTGCTCGGTATCTCTTCGTTCTTTGTACCTTCTCTTTCTTTTGTGAATCAGATTGGTAAATTGGAACAGACTGCCGAATGCCATGCGGGTCTGCGGGCTGAGTGACGTCAGAAAAATTAGGGGGAAAAAATATAAGGAAATTAAAGTAGCTTGGGGAAAAAAAAGATGGCTAATTTGATTATGGAATTTTTCGTCGTGTGGCGGAAACCATCCTTTAATATATATTTATTTATTTGTTTATTTATTGTATGACCTGTAAACTAGATTTATTTATTAATTAATTTGTATTATTTTGTATGACCTGTAAACTAGACATATTTACCAGTTTGTTTTATTTGTTTTATGACCTGAAAACTAGTTTTATGTATTCATTAATTAGCCTTATTTTTTTATTGTATGACCTGTAAACTAGATTTGTTTGCTTATTTTATTTTTTTATTTATGTATTTATTTGTATATTGTATGACATGTAAACTAGATTTATTTATTCATTAATATGCTTTACTAATTTATTGTGTGGCCTAAATTAGATTTATTTATTAAATGGTTTTATTTATTTGTCGCATAACCTGTAATCTAGATTTATTTATTCATTTATTTGCCTTCTTTATTTATTATGCGTCGTTTAAACTAGGTTTATTTATGTATTCATTAATTTGCCTTATTTATTTATTGTGTGACCTGTAAACTAGACTTATTTATTTATTAATTTATAGCATTTATTGTATAACCTGTAAACTAGATTTATTTATTCATTAATTTGCTTTATTTGTTTATTGTATGACCTGTAAACTAGATTTATTTATTTATTAGTTTGTGGTATTTAATTGTTTTGACCTGTTAATAGATTATTTCATTGTTTTATGTCTTACTATTTATGTAGACCTATAAACTAGATTTATTTATTTATTTATTAAATTGCCTTATTTTTTTATAACCTGTAAACCAGATTTATTTATTTGTTTATTTGTATATTTATTTATTGTATGACCTGTAAACTAGATTTATTTATTTGCTTATTTATTTGCATTGTTTATATATTTTATGACCTGTAAACTAGATTTGTTTATTTATTTCCAATGTTTATATATTGCATAACCTGTAATCTAGATTTATGTATTCATTTATTATACGTCGTGTAAACAGGACTGTTATTTCGACTGAACGTTTATGCGGGCGATAAACCGTATCTACTTATTTTAAGTAAACGTGACTAATGCACGAAAAGAGATAGATATTATTATTATATTTATTATTATTATTATTTTACATTCATGTTTTTTACACAACAATTATGTCCCAAACAAGGAAAACGTCATAGACGAGGTCTGCAAAGCACTTCCACCTTTATGTACACTGAGAATAAAGCGGACGCTGCCGCGCTCACGAAACTCATAAAAGTTATGGCAGTGAGAGAGACCTACTTTTAAAGGCCGCGTAATTATGCCTTTTGCAGATTTATGCGCTTTCATGCTGCCACTGCCGTATATTTCAAATAATGCAATGTTATATTATGTAATCTGGCCGGAATTTATGGCGTCCAGTTGCTTTTGAAGTTATAATATTCTCGCAAAAGTGAGGGTCTATTTTTCTTAGTATGTCACTGCAACCTTTAAACCGTGAGGAAATTTTGGTATCGTTACAGAAGACACTTATAGGGATGAATTTTTAGTTTGCAGGTTTCAGAATTTAGAATATGTTTGGAATGTGTTGAACTAAATTTAACTTTTTTTTTTCAAGTGTTATCGCCCTTTTTATATTTTTT
>NC_087216.1:13775852-13785852 GCF_015104395.2 Macrobrachium nipponense | reverse complement strand
TTGGCCACACATGGACCACTCCTATCTCTCACAATAGGGGAGAGCTGGCCAAAATCAAATTTACTTCAATGCTGGTTTCCAAAATTGATCATAGGTATCTTGCGTTAAGGAAGCACTTGGGAGGAGATGTAACACGTGACTCAGCAAACCTGGAAATTAGTCCCAGTTTAGACACAAAATAAAATAAGGACTTCTTGCACTATATTTCAGCTACAAGGGCAGTCGCTTTGATTTAACACACACTGGGGAGGAACTCTAGTGTTTAAATGAAATATTCAATGAAGACTTAATCTTGAACAGGTGGTGACAAAGGGATTTCAGTAGAGCAGTGATAAAAGGGAGATTTGAAATGGAAATAGAAAGATTCATCTTGGAGGAATAGGGCTGGCTGGATTTTGCACTTTTGAGACGTACCTTTTAATCCTTAGAGGCTTGAACATGTGTTGTGATGTCGGAAGGGGGCCTCCAACCAGCGTTGACCAGACAAAGGCTGACTTCCAGTCAGAGAATGGACATGTCTATCCTACAGGAGCAACTAGTGTGGACTGAGGACAAATCAGGGTAGTTTCAAATGGCCTGGGTTTCACACACAGCCTCTGGCATTGTCTGGAAAGATGCGAAAACACAACCAGCAAATTTGGGAGGAAAAGAGGTCTTATGCTAGGAATTCCTAAAGCCCACATCGAAGCCTATCTAATCCCTTCGACCTCCCTTTATTACTCTACTCTAGGCCTATGGTTAACGTCTAATTTTCTCCCCGCTACTAATGGAAATGCTGATCTCTGGCCTGCTTTGTGGTTCCTGCCTAAAGTCAGCTGATTAGGAGAAAAATGGCTGCTCTTCTAGCAATTGAATAATTTAAATGACTGCTGGGTAGACGAGGGGGTCAATAAACATAATAATATATATGTATATTTGTGTATTATTATACACATATACATATATATATGTATATGTATATACTTGCGTATGATATATATATATATATAATTATATATATATATATAATATATATATATATATATATATACTATATATATATATATATATATATATATATATATATATGACTGGTAAAAATGTTTCTGTAACAACAGAGTTCCATCTAATAAAAGGAGCCATAAAAACACCAAAATAGAGAAAAAGTACTATATTTCAGAGACTGCTGTCTCCCTCTTCAGGTAGATGAATGAGAAAAGTTCACAGAAAAGGTGGTATTTATACCAAGAGGTCCATCCACAAACAAGCCATTTTAATTTTCAAGTCACCCCCGCTGATAATCTTCCTCTAATTTTCTAAGGTTGGTTGAATGAAGACGTTGTCGATCGTGTCCGAAATCCATCCTCCTTTTGAGATGTTCATTACCTGCCTCTCTTTTATTAAGGCCGATTCCATCATTTGACTCTTGTACCGGCAGTTGCTGCTATAAAATTACACGTGACAAATTCCAGTTTATTCTATGGTTATGTTCATTTATATGTTGAAGATAGCCGAGTTCTGTTGTCCATACCTAACTGACCGTTTGTGTTGTATTAATCTCTGGGAATGGATTACCTGTAAATCCGATGTAAGATTGGTCACCAGTCCTGGCATGGGATTTCGTATACCCCAGAGTCCTTTGGAGATGTCTTTTGTTGGACGTTAATCAGGGATTTGGCTAAGGTGTTTGGGTAAGTAAATACAAAAAGGGTTCGATTTTCCGAGGGGGTTGGGGGGAGGTTAGGTTCTCTTAATCGTGTCCAGGTGGGGAATTATTATTTTATTGTTGGGTGTATCTCTGTCTTGTCTTTAGGGGGTCGGTAGAAAATTACGTTAGCTTTGTGAATTGCTTTCTCATTATATGGTCAGGATATTTTAAAGACGAAAGTTGCTTGCGAATTAGTTCAAATTCTTTTTCCAGGAATTCTGGGGAACAAATTCGTAAGGCTCTTAAGAACAAGTTACTAGCTACACCTATTTTGATAGAAATGTCATGATAGCTAAAGTAGTGAATGTATGAAAGTGAGAACGTTGGTTTCTGTATATGGTAAATTTGTATTCTGTCGTATCTCTGATTATTAAAACATCAAGAAAGGAATTTTGTTGTCTGTTTTCCCATTCAACTTAAATTGATGCTGGGCACTAATGTGTTTAATTTCGAGAGGAATTCATTGAAATTGCCCCACCTATTATCCAAAATGTTAGGAGGATCATCCACGTATCTCATCACAGCATGTTTTTGGGTTTTATTGCATTTATTACTGTAGTTTCAAAGTATTCCATGTACAGATTGGCTAGAACAGGACTTAAAGGACTACCCATACTACACCCGAATTTTGCTTGTAGAATGATTCCCCGAATGAAAATACGTTATTAGATGCACATAATTCAACTAGCTTTATTATTTTGTCAAGCGCCAACCAATGGGAAATGACTGAATAGGGGGATAATTTTACCTTAAAAATTGAAGAACGTCCTGTACTGGTACTTTAGTAACAAGGAATCTACATCAAGGCTTAAAAGTTTTATGTTGTGAAGTGGTATATGTGCTTCTCTGAATTTGTGACAAAAATCTTCCGAATGTTTAATGTGACTGGGAGAAAAAGTGCCTAAAAAAGGGGAAAGGAGGCCAGCTAACCATTTAGAAATTTTGTAATTGAAAGCACCGGCACATGAAACGATGGGTCTGAATGGAAGATTGTCTTTGTGAGTTTTGGGAAGGCCTAAAAAATAGGGTAATTTAGGATTAATTACTTTAAATTTCTCTAATAGTTCAATACTCTTTTTGTCTTTGCCAATTAATCTTACTTTCCGAAAAATTCTGTGGGAACGTTTTGGAGGGGATTTTCGTCAGTTTTTCGTATGTGTTTGTGTCGCTAAGGAGCTGGTTGATTTTGTCAAGGTAGAAGTCTTTGTCCATTATTACAATTTTGCCGTCTTTGTCGGATCTACTTATTATAACATCTAACTTTTTTAGCGAGTGGATGGCTATCATGAATCTGCGGGGAACAGGATATTTCTTATGTAAGTCAGTTAAAGCATTTAGTAACACTCCTTTTAAACATATCTCTTCACGGTTGTAGTTTTATCAGATATGAATTTATCAAAAGCCACTATGAAGTCTAGGTTGTTTTTGCGGTCTGGCATAAGGGCAAAGGATAAGCCTAAATTTAAAACTAAATGTTGATTTACAGTAAGGGGGGTGTTGGATAAGTTTAAAACTTTGTCTTGTTGCTCAAGATTATTCCATGCACTAGTCTATTATTGGTTATTTAACTTGCGTAGAAGTCTGTTGGAATGAGTCACGCTATTATAGGCAGCAATGTCGGAACAGAATGAAATCAGATACCTGTATATGTGGTCCGTAGTGAGGAGGCGAAGATTAGACTGGGTTCCATATATCACTCTGCGTAGTACGAAGATGTCGTTTTCGTATCGGTGATTCTTTCCTCCAGGACCACCCTTCCCTCTCTCACACAAGATTTTCCTGGAGGAAAGAATCACCGATACGAAAAACGACATCTTCGTACTACGCAGAGTGATATATGGAACCCAGTCTAATCTTCGCCTCCTCACTACGGACCACATATACAGGTATCTGATTTCATTCTGTTCCGACATTGCTGCCATATAATAGCGTGACTCATTCCAACAGACTTCTACGCAAGTTAAATAACCTAATAGACAATAGTGCATGGAATAATCTTGAGCAACAAGACAAAGTTTTAAACTTATCCAACACCCCCTTACTGTAAATCAACATTTAGTTTTTTAAATTTAGGCTTATCCTTTGCCCTTATGCCAGACCGCAAAAACAACCTAGACTTCATAGTGGCTTTTGATAAATTCATATCTGATAAAAACTACAACCGTGAAGAGATATGTTTAAAAGGAGTGTTACTAAATGCTTTAACTGACTTTACATAAGAAATATCCTGTTCCCCGCAGATTCATGATAGCCATCCACTCGCTAAAAAAGTTAGATGTTCATAATAAGTAGATCCGACAAAGACGGCAAAATTGTAATAATGGACAAAGACTTTACTTGACAAAATCAACCAGCTCCTTAGCGACACAAACACATACGAAAAACTGACGAAAAATCCCCTCCAAAAACGTTCCCACAGAATTTTTTCGGAAAGTAAGATTAATGGCAAAGACAAAAAGAGTATTGAACTATTAGAGAAATTTAAAGTAATTAATCCTAAATTACCCTATTTTTTATGGCCTTCCCAAAACTCACAAAGACAATCTTCCATTCAGACCCATCGTTTCATGTGCCGGTGCTTTCAATTACAAAATTTCTAAATGGTTAGCTGGCCTCCTTTCCCCGTTTTTAGGCACTTTTTCTCCCAGTCACATTAAACATTCGGAAGATTTTTGTCACAAATTCAGAGAAGCACATATACCACTTCACAACATAAAACTTTTAAGCCTTGATGTAGATTCTGTTCACTAAAGTACCAGTACAGGACGTTCTTCAATTTTTTAAGGGTAAAATTATCCCCTATTCGATCATTTCCCATTGGCGCTTGACAAAATAATAAAGCTAGTTGAATTATGTGCATCTAATAACGTATTTTCATTCGGGGAATCATTCTACAAGCAAAAATTCGGGTGTAGTATGGGTAGTCCTTTAAGTCCTGTTCTAGCCAATCGTCATGGAATACTTGAAACTACAGTAATAAATGCAATAAAACCCAAAACATGTGGATGAGATACGTGGATGATATCCTAACATTTTGGGATAATAGGTGGGCAATTTCAATGAATTCCTCTCGAATTAAACACATTAGTGCCCAGCATCAAATTTAAAGTTGAATGGGAAACAGACAACAAAATTCCTTTTCTTGATGTTTTAATAATCAGAGATACGACAGAATACAAATTTACCATATACAGAAAACCAACGTTCTCACTTTCACCTACATTCACTACTTTAGCTATCATGACATTTCTATCAAAATAGGTGTAGCTAGTAACTTGTTCTTAAGAGCCTTACGAATTTGTTCCCCAGAATTCCTGGAAAAAGAATTTGAACTAATTCGCAAGCAACTTTCGTCTTTAAAATATCCTGACCATATAATTGAGAAAGCAATCACAAAGCTAACGTAATTTTCTACCGACCCCCTAAAGACAAGACCAGAGATACACCAACAATAAAATAATAATTACCCACCTGGACACGATTAAGAGAATAACCAACCCCTCGGAAAATCGAACCTTTTGTATTTACTTACCCAAACACCTTAGCCAAATCCCTGATTAACGTCCAACAAAAGACATCTCCAAAGGACTCTGGGGTATACGAAATCCCATGCCAGGGACGTGACCAATCTTACATCGGATTTACAGGTAAATCCCTTCCCCAGAGATTAATACAACACAAACGGTCAGTTAGTATGGACAACAGAACTCGGCTATCTTCAACCATATAAATGAACATAACCATAGAATAAACTGGAATTTGTCACGTGTAATTTATAGCAGCAACTGCCGGTACAAGAGTCAAATGATGAATCGGCTTAATAAAAGAGAGGCAGGTAATGAACATCTCAAAAGGAGGATGGATTTCGGACACGATCGACAACGTCTTCATTCAACCAACCCTTAAGAAAATTAGAGGAAGATTATCAGCGGGGGTGACTTAAAATGGCTTGTTTGTGGATGGACCTCTTGGTATAAATACCACCTTTTCTGTGAACTTTTCTCAATTCATCTACCTGAAGAGGGAGACAGCAGTCTCTGAAATATAGTACTTTTTCTCTATTTTGGTGTTTTTTATGGGCTCCTTTTATTAGATATATATATATATATATATACACACACATACATACATGTACATCGACTCATTTGCTTACGTAGCCACAACGCTCCTCGTATTCTTTGAGACAAGTTTGGAGAGAGAATCAGAAAAAAAAAAAAAAAAAAAACCTGAATAAATGAAAGTGACACAACGTCACATCAAACAGGCTGCTTCATTATAGTAGCGAAAGAACCCGCAAAGGCCCACTGCTGCTCCTGCTGCTGCTGCTGCTGCTGCTGCTGCTCCTTTTAATTCGGAAAGAACCTAATTAAGAGTTAATTAAACCCTCCCTCTTTCCACCCAAGTCGTATTTGCTGGCTACCCCCCCTAAAATAGCTTTGCCCGCGACCGAAATATACGTACATATATATATACGCCAGCCTCTCTCTCTCTCTCTCTCTCTCTCTCTCTCTCTCTCTCTCTCTCTCTCTCTCTCTCTCTGTATATATATGTATATATCCGTGTATGTCTCTCTCTTTCTGTGTATATATATTTTGTGTATGTGTAATTTTCTCTCTCTCTCTTTCTTTGTGTTATATATATGTATCTACTCTCTCTCTCTCTCTCTCTCTCTCTCTCTCTCTCTCTCTCTATATATATATATATATATATATATATATATATATTTATATATGTAGATATATATATATATATATATATATAGATATATATATATATATATTGTATGTGTGCATGTATATATCTTTATTTATTATTATTATTATTATTATTATTATTATTATTATTATTATTATTATTATTACTATTACAAACCAAACTGGCAACTATGGAGTTATAGGGTTTCAAACTAAACTGTTGTAATAAGTATGCTTGGAATTTTGAATAAAATCCCAAGAAATGAACCCTAAATGTATCGGAACATACTCAATCAACCTACTGTAACGTGCGTGGGAGCACAGCACACACACACACATATTATATACGTATATGTTTTATAGGCCTAACTGCGTGTCTAATAAATAACAGTCTATATTACAAGGAGCAGAGGTAGAAGACCTTTTGTCAGCATATCGCATTGTTTATTATTTTCTGGAGCTTCTTCATTGTGTGTAGGTTTTTATTAAGTACAAGTAAAAGTCAGTTTTAAAAAAATTCTTATTCACAAGACGAAAAGTGCAGTACATTGTTGAACCAACTCCTCCACTGAGGAGCGAGTTCTCCCTAATGGAAATTTCTTGCGAAGTTACGATTTAACTTAGTATGTTCCAAGAATATATAGAAGCTTTGTTTTGTTTATTATAAAAAAATAATTTTATGCAAATATATTCTCAGTGTATTTCTTAAAGTCATAGAACCTTTACCTTACTAATTGACAGTTTCAACGTACATCCATTAATTATACATTGACAAAAAAATAAAGTCTCTAAAAATATGGTTGATGAATTATCGAGGCCTGAATGAATTCTATTTTTACTCCGGCCGTCACCACGTCTTTAATTTCAAACACAAAAGTTCTGTTCAGTATCATAATTATAATGTAGTAAAATGAAGCTTTTATTTATTACTTTTCCCAATAATCAACAACCTCTTGAAAAGGTCTGATATCAATTACTTGTTAACTTTGGGTGAACCAACTTTGGATGGAGCCCAAAACTTTTATGCAATTAGCGTCTGTCTTTTATTTTATTTTTTATTTTCTAGAGCAGCCAAGAGCTTTCATTAAGGTTTCCATTGGGAAGATAATTTGGGACGGATGAGATAAAAATGAAATCTAATTTCTTGTGGATGTTCATTGTGGGCTGTTCGAAAATGATGGAGTTAAAGAACTTATTTTAATTTCATTATTTTTTTTATGTCCGCTTCACATAGGTCTTCCAATTTAGGTGTAATGATGACTATATTTTGTATATGATTTAACCAGTTTTTATGACTCGTTGGAAATAGGATATAGTTCTCCTTGATCATATGGTTTTTCATTTGTGTATTTGCCACGTAGGGAAGTACTATCACCCAGTACAAACCTCACCTGGTGCTCAGTAGGCATTACTAAGAATTTTAACATCGTCTCTTCGGCCCATAGCTGCCTTGTACTTTCCTGCAGTTATTTAGGTTCACGTTTTTTTTTATGTACACTGAAGACAATAGGCTTTTCCAAAAGAAATTAAATCATGTATTGTGCTCCAACATTCTCGGTTTGGCGAGGACTCAAACGCACATACACACACACACACGTACAAAGTCGCGCGAGCAGGCACGCACACAGTCATCATATATATATATATATATATATATATATATATCATATATAATATATATATAGGGATATATATATATATATATATATATATATATATATATATATATATATATATATATATAGTTTATTATACGCCGAGTATCTTATTATTTCTCTGGTGTTGTTGAGTGGAAATTCAAAAGCCATTTCAGTATCAGGGGTAACCAATTATAAATCCAATCCGAGAGAGAGAGCTAAACAAAGCAATATGACAGATCTATAACACTTCCCTAAGGACCTTAAATGATAAAATATCATTATATCATCATTAAACAGTTTTAATGAGTTATAGAATCCATAGAGTCCCTTTACCCAGCGCCTGTAGGATTCATAATAAACTTGATCTTTGGTTATGAGCTACAAAATTGTGGGAAAGGCAGTTAAAGAAGTTGGACAGCGAGATTGGGAAGAGGCTATGGGGGATGAAAATCCAAACTAAAAAGGCATAAACCATCTGTTCTATGTGCGCGTTGTAAAACCGCGTTGTAAGAGATACCTTCTCAATCGATAAGACGGTACACGCCTACTCAAGGTGAGGTGGTGGGGGGGGGGGGGGGGGGGGGATGGGGATGGGATGAATAAATAGTTAGTTTCATGGATGAATAAATAGTTGTTTCATGGCATTGGCAACTCATAAGAAAGCGGTTACACTTCCTTTCAAGTATGGAAGGTTATAGGAATGGATGAAGAGGCCGTGAAGAGAATTCTGTAGTTTGCCAAAAGGACTTTATATGAGAAAAGCAGTGCTGGGTATTGATTTGAAACTGATGTAGGTTCTGCTTGTCTGAACATTAACGTTGCTGTTATAATAATAATAATAATAGTAATAATAATAATGATAATAATAATAATAATAATTATTATTATTATTATTATTATTATTATTATTATTATTATGAGAAAGGTGGGCTACCAGGTGTTAAACTGAAAATTCAATAATAATAATAATAATAATAATAATATAAATATTATTATTATTATTATTATTATATTATTATTATTATTATTATTATTATTATTATTATATTATTATTATTGAATTTCGGAGCATTTTTGTTTTTGAGAAAATCCTGAACTACTTAAACTAAATACATGTAAACCGAACTACATAAAACTGAATACTTATACAAACAAAGGATGTTAATGTGCCTAAGAATGACCTATCCACAGAAATTAGCAACAGTTGGAACAAAACTGTTCTTAAAACATTTCGAAAGTCACCCACTCATGGGACGTAACGAAGTGTGAGAACAAGAGAACGGGAAAGGAGCGAAGCTTTATAGCAGAGAAATTCTAAATAGAAACTGTGCTGGAAATGAAATTCAAATTCTCCCCCCTTTTTTTATTTTTTTCATTCCTCTCATTTTTTCTTTATTTATCTTTTTTATTATCTTATTCTTTTTTTTCTATCATGCCTCATATTCTGCTTATTTTGCCTCTTCAATTTTTCTTGTCTTTAATTTTTTATTAGCTTTTTTTTTTTTTTTTACATGCCTCACTTTTTTCTCTATTTGTTGTGTGTTTTTTGCTTTTTTATTTTTCCTATTCAATATTCCTCTCTATTTTTTTTTATTATCTTATTCTTTGTTTTTAACCATGCTCATATTTTGTCTATTTGTGTTTTTTTTCTTTTTTTTTTTTGCTCTTTTTATTTTGCCTCCTTCAATATTTCCTCTCTATTTTTTATTATCTTATTCTTTGTTTTACCATGCCTCATATTTTGTCTATTGTGTCTGTTTTTTTTTTTATTTTGCCTCTTCAATATTTCCTCTCTATTTTTTTATTTCTTATTCTACCATGTCATATTTTGTCTATTTGTGTTTTTTTTCATGCCTTCTTCAATATTTCCTCTTATTTTTGTTTTTTTATTAATATTATTCTTTTTTTTACCATGCCTCATATTTTTCTCTCTTATTTTTTGTTTGTTTTTTTTTCCTCTTCCATCTTTATCTTTGTTA
>NC_087216.1:13768352-13770852 GCF_015104395.2 Macrobrachium nipponense | reverse complement strand
TTACGGGTGTAGAAAAGACGAAATTACTCAGTCACTTTTTGTTTTAGTGAAAACTGTCATAGTCCAATATTGGGGTTGGGTTTATTCTGTTGTTAATCTTGTGTGTTTTGATGATAAGTTATGATCATTTATATATCTGAATTTCTGTTTAATCTGTTCTTTACACAGGCATCTGTAGAATTTGGACTGTTTGCATATACCTACTAATGCCAGAAGAGTATTTCAGCATAATATTTTCGTAATATATATACAAATCCCTCATAACATATGAGTACTCTAGTTGCTGTTAGATATTATCATTAGAAAGATTAGCAATGAAGCGTGTGAATCACGCTTCTGGGATCACAGAAAATTAAGTACCTTGATAATGGATTTTTTTCCTAGGTCTGGGCTGAGGAAAGCGATAGGACACAAAAGTACAAATGAATACACACAAGCAAAAAAAGTCCACCACACAAGCTAGCACCCACACTTGCACACATGCCTACGAGTCTACATACCCACAACACCTATTGGGCCCACGAACCATACCCCTAAACCTCATAAGCGTTCTGTCGGCGTGTCCTTGATTCTAAATCGCGTGCCCTGTCCTTGCTGATAAGGTTCTTCTTCTTCTTCTTCTTCTTCTTGCGAAATGATGGTCTTTTAGACTTTTCGGCCAAGGCCCAAGCGGTCCCCTGGGGAGGCGGATATTATTGTTCTCCCAGTGACAATGAATGTCGTCAGGAGGTTCATGACGAGCAGCCCCGGCGTGCCCTTTGTTGCGTCTTCGTCCATTATCTTAACTCCCAGGAGCCGTTTGGGGCTTAGCCAGGCATTGAAGTGGAAAAGGAAGGACGTCCCTCCTCTCTCAATTTCATTGTTTTATATGGAAAAGTTACTCAACGATTCGTTTAAACAATGTAGGGACAGGTATTTTGATTCAGTATTATTATTATTATTATTATTATTAGTAGTAGTAGTAGTATTATATAAAATGATGTTTTTTTTATTTCATGAAGACAAAATCTGCATTATTATTATTATTATTATTATTATTATTATTATTATTATTATTATTATTATTATTATTATTATATAGAATGAGTATTTTTTTTAGGGATATACGTGGACCTATATCAACCTTGGTGAAGATAAAAAATAAAAAGAGGAACTTTCCATCTTTATCCTGTAACTTGGCAGTCGTCCTCCCATCTGAGTATATGTATGGAAAAATTTCAAGATGGATATTTTAAGACTATTAGATGTAGAAAGGACCTTGTGAGTAGATTGTATATACTTTAAAGAATTTCATTTAAAGTATATATACTTTAACTTAAATCTTTTATCATTCAAAACCTTCCTCTTGTACCTTACTGTCTATTCTCTATGAACAGGAAACATAATCTTTTCCCTTTCTTTCAGTCTCTTTATGCAACTTCTGCCCCCCCCCCTCCCCCCCAACCACACACACACACACACACACACCACACACACACACAAATAGGGATTGTGGGACTTCAGCATCTCATTTCTTTTACCCAAACACACGTATATATGCATATGTATATGTGTATATATATATATGTGTGTGTGATAGTATATATATATATATATATATATATATATATATCTATTTATATATATATATGTGTGTGTATATATATGAGTCTGATCACATCACCGTGATTCATATATAAGCATTAAGCAACAAATGTCCTTTAATATCTAATTCGCTCTACTTCAGAATTAATATATTCTCATAAATGTTTACTGAAGGGGTGGGGGAATTTTTAGTTGATTAAGGACATTTGTAGCTTAATGCGTATATATATATATAGATATATATGTGTGTGTGTGTGTGTGTGTGTGTGTGTGTGATACATACATATACACACACACACACACACACATATATATATATATATATATATATATATATATATATTCACCATAAGCAAATGCCTCCCTTGGACCATAAGCATCCAAACACGAACTCCGAGAGACCCATTGTTCTAGCAACAACAACCCCTCAAAGGTCCCCGATGGGGGGGGAGGACGAGTCCCATATGCTTCTGTGCAAACAGTTGAACTTCAAACGATATTCGACAGAACTGTCGAGGAAGGGCGGGGTATTTAGGGGGATGGGGCGGGAGGAGTCGGAGGAGGAAATCACGGCGAGCCGAACGAAAACAGTCAAAGCGGTCGGTCAAAAGCGGGACATCGAGACCATTGTATGGCCCAAACGGAAGGAAAACCTCTTCATCCTCTCTCACTTCTCTCTCTCTTTTCTCTCTCTCTCTCATGCTCTCCTTTTTTCTTTTTAATTTTTTTCCCTTCCCCGCGTACCGTTTTTTCATGTTTGACCCCGAGCGAAAGAACATTTGAACAAACAAATAACGTTTTGAATATTGTTTATTTTCATCGGGTGGAACTCTCTTTTTTTTTTTTTTTTTTATTTTTTTTTTTTTTTTTTTTTCCTCCGTGCTGTTTGTAGTACTTGTTTGAACTGCGCACTCAT
>NC_087216.1:13760272-13767852 GCF_015104395.2 Macrobrachium nipponense | reverse complement strand
GCGCACTCATGCATGTATAAAACGTCAAAGTTATACTTAGATTTGTTTATAAGTATACATTTATAAATGCATAAATATGTATGTATGCATGTTTACTTACTTTCTTATCGTTAACAATAACAGTAATTCATTTGTGATTTGGCAGTGACCGTCGAGTTCTTTTCTGAATGGAGCAACTCATTTTATAGGAAATGGCTTAATATTAATTGATTTATATGTATATATGCCTATCTGTATATATATACATATTAGGTAGACAGAAAGATAGATAAATATACATACATACAGAAATCCATAATGCATGGTCCAAGAGTGTAAGCCTATCAGCATTGCTTGCAACAACCTTTAGTAGTCTAGTATGGGGAGCACAGAAAGGGTGAATGCCCCGAGGTCAGTCGTTCGGAGTGGTAGCAATTGACCCCAATTTCTATATATATATATATATATATATATATATATATATATATATATATACTCACTCATCTGGTGGCCTAAGCAGTGAATAAGGTACTGGGTAGTTCGTCAAGTGCGGTGGGTTGCAGCTAGGATGGAGAATCACTTGGGGCTAGCAACCCCACCCGGGAAAACATGCCGAGTCACTCCTTGTCGGAAATTAGACCAAGGTTAAGGCAAATGTGATGAACAATTCCTTATCATAATGGAATGGAATATAGAATTTTGGCACAAGGCCAAGCGCTGGGACCTGTGAGGTCGTTCAGCGCTAAAAGGGGAAACTGACAGAAGTCGAAAGATTTTCAAGGTGTAACAGGAGGAAAAAAGAAACATCAAAGCAGTAAGATGGAACAGAGCGAATACGAACAGAGGTCATAGGAATGAAAGGGGTTGCAGCTAGGGGCCGAAGGGACGCTGCAAAGAACCTCAAGTAATGCCTACAGTACACCACGTTAGGTGAACTGACGGCACTACCTGCCTGCCTACGTGAGTTATCACAATGTTACTGTATTTTAGCTTGCTATGTATTAGTTTCATGTGGGTGGAATCCTAATAGCAACATAGTTCAGGAACAATAAACATAAATGGTCAAAATGCACCTTTGGGATCATCCCCTTCAAATAGATGAGCTCAAATGGGATTTATTTTCTAAATTATGACTTACCCTGCTACGAGGTCATTTTGCTACGGCCGCCAAATAGGTAGTACTGTACCAAAATTTTTCTTGTCATCTCTTGTACTTCGGTTTATATATACTATATATATACAAATAAATGTATATATACATATATATACACATATACATGATACATACATACATACACACACACACACACACACACACATATATATATATACATATATATTCTTAAATTTAGTGATTTCATGCTTCTGGTTATTCCTGCATGATTATCCTATCCTTTGAAATACTGAGCAAAATGCATTACGTAAACCAGTAATCTTCTTGTGTTTTTTTACCCGGGGACTATTATGTCTTTAATTCTTCGTAAATCATTGGATTTATGTTGGGGATTACTTTGCATAAGAGGATTAATCAAGGATAGATTTTATTCATCAATCCCGGGGAGTAATGGCGTTCTTATTCATGAGAAATTGTCTCTCCGATCTTATTTTTTCCCCCTTGATTTTTCTTGTCTCTCGCCGAGTTAATATTAGGAGATTATATCTCTATTTTTGTCGCGTCTATTGATTTCATATTACCGTTAATTTCGGCCGGAAGTAGAGAGAGAGAGAGAGAGAGAGAGAGAGATTTACATTGCTTAATCAATTCACCAACTAATATGGTGCCTCGTGGGATAGCGGTCGAGCCACTCGACCCACCAGCGAAAGAGTCATGTGGAGTGATTTAGGCACGTTTCGAAAAATGTCATTTATGGCTCTCCTGGCCCTAGCTCTGATAAACTGACCTTTTAGTAGAGTGCTGTTCCCCTATGTAAGTTAAAGAAGGGCATGAGATAGCCAAATCACATCTACACTATATATATATATATATATATATATATCTATATATATATATATATATATATATATATATATATATATATATAAAGGGCACTAAAAACCAGCAACTATTTCCTCCATATGTATTCTTCAAAAATGTAACAATTATCAATATTTGTTAAAAATGGTAACTACTTCAGCACTATTAATCTAGTAGAGACTGTCATCAGAATAATAGAGAAGACTCCCTACAAGATTAATAGTGCTGAAGCAGCAACCATTTTTAACAAAAATTATCATATTAGTCATTTCAGCTGTTGAATTTCCCAGAATTGCCCATATGTTGAATTCTCCCATTTTCTTGCTTCCACGGTTTCAGTGAACCTTTTTCTATGATGGGGGTGTTTCCCCAATCTTTTTTCCTTAAGATGAGTTTAAACTAGGCTTCACCCCACGCTGCATGCATAAGATCATCACCAACTCCTCCCAAATTCTTCTTAGCCCCGCCTACTGGACTGCTCATCAAGATCCACGCCACACCACTAACTCACCCTAATGAGCACTCCAGTAGGCGGGGCTGACAAGAATTTGGGAGGAGTTGGTGATGAGTCTTGCATGCAGCATGGGGTGAAGCCTAGTGTAAACCCACCTTTACCCAATCGTTTTCTTCTTCAAAGCTGGAATAGAGACACTTGGTGTCTATCCAGTTGGCTTTAGAAGGTGTTAAGCATATGAATAAATGATATTTGTCATAGTCTGGTGAACGTTATAGGTTAACGAGACTACCTACCAGAGCAAGATTAAGATTATCTTGACTTGATTGACCATCGTTGAGGATTGAATACATTAGGTCCCAGGAGGAAGTCTCATGTTGACGAATATTTTGAACTATAAAGTAACTCTATCACAGTTGGCTTCGGTTATAGTTTTTGCCTGTGGGATCAATGACGAATGCTTGCTTCAAAGCACGGTGAACTCTTGCTCAATCAGTAATGAATGCTTGCTTAAAAGCATAGTGAGCTTTTTTTCACTCTGTAACGAACGCTAGTTTTAAAAGCAAGTTGAGCTTTTTTATCAATCAGTAATGAATTCTTGCTGGTGAACTTTTTCTGTCAGTAATGAATGCTTGCTGAAAAGCAAAAAGAGATTTTTACCAATCAGTAACAAATGCTTGCTTAAAACAAGTAAACTTTTTCTCCATCACTACCGAATGCTTACTTAAAAGCATAGTGAGATTTTTCTCAATCAGTAACGAATGCTTGCTTAAAAGCACAGTGAGCTTTTTATCAATGAGTAATAAATGCTTGCGTAACTACAAAGTAAACTTTTTCTCAATCAGTAATGAGTGCTTGTTTAAAAGCATAGTAGCTCTTCTCGGTCAATAACGAATGCTTGATTAAATGCACAGTGAGGTTTTTATCAATCAGTAACGAATGCTTGCATAAATATAATGTACAATTTTTCTCAATCAGCCACGAATGCTTGCTTAAATGCAAGGTGAGCTTTTTCTCAGTAATGAATGCTTGCTTAAAAGCACTGTGAGCTTTTCATAAATCAGTAACGAATACTTGCGTAACTACAAAGTAAACGTTTTCTAAATCAGTAACGAATGCTTGCGTAAATACAAGGTAAACTTTTCCTCAATCAGTAATAAATGCTAGCTTAAGAGCACAGTGAGCTTTTTCTCAGTCAGTAACGAATGCTTGCTTAAAAGCACAGTGCCTTCATGCACAGTAGCCACTCCGATATGCTCCGCACGAAGAAACAATTAGCGTGAGCGTTATTGGTTAAGTTCATGGACGTGATCGATGGGAAGTCTGAGCGCCGTTTCACGCAGCTATTTACCCTGACAGCGGGGAGGCATTGATGTTACGCGCATGCGTGTTGGAAGTCTATTAAGGTAATTACTCGAGAATTCTGGGCAAGGTATGTGCGTTGCTGAAATTGATTGAATTGATTCGTTTGATCTTTGTTTGCAGAGATTTTTCTGTTTTCCTTTTTTTTTTTTTATTTCTTTCCTTGCTGATGTTAATTGTGGGAATGTTTATCACCTATAATCGATGCACCTGACAGGAGCAGTGAAAGTTTATGTGTCTATGTATGTGTATATATATATATTATATAGTTATATATATATATATACTATATATATATATGTGTGTGTGTGTGTGTGTGTGTGTATATAGATGTATATACACATATTGAACTTTCGTGATTATTTTATGATAATATATAGTGTGTGTATATATATATATATATATATATATATATTATATATATATATATATATATATACTAATATATATATATATATATATATATATATATTCATACATATATATACATACATAAAAGATATAAATATATATATATACATATATATGTGACTATATATATATATATATATATATATATATATATATATATATATATCGTAGATGCGTAAGTCTGAGTATATAAGTATAGATGAGCACTTGCACGAATATTTAAAATATAACTCTCAGCAACATAATTACAGTTATAGATGTGTAAAAGCATACATCTATTCGTAGACACAAGTGTTAGAGCTGTTAGGTACGTGCTCCATGGCCTGTGATGTAGGTGTGACAGCTGTGATGGCCATCAGTATAATGACACTTGGAGAAATTAATTGTGTATTTTGCTGTCTCTCCGCTTTGAAGATTCTATAAATTCAATGTAGATGCCCCTTGTACCCTTGTTTTTCTCCCTAGCAAGAATTTAAGCTGTATGTGGGACTAGTATATCCCTGTATATTTTAAAGATAGAAGCTATGGCAAGGTCCGTATATACAAACAAGGATAACTGAACCACTAGACCATTTTTTTTCTTCCGTTAATACTTTTCTCTATGCCGGTCTTATGCATAGATTCGTATATGGTACTACCCTGGTCTTATTGTGTATACATTCGTACATGGTACTACCCTGGTCTTATTATGTATACATTCGTATATGGTACTACCCGGGTCTTATTATGTATACATTCGTATATGGTACTACCCTGGTCGTATTATGTATACATTCGTATATGGTACTACCCGGGTCTTGTTATGTATACATTCGTACATGGTACTACCCTGGTATTATGTACAGATTCGTATACGGTATTGCCCTGGTCTTATGTATAGATTCATATATGGTACTGCCCTTTTATACATTGATATTCAAAACATTTCTCTCTCTCTCTCTCTCTCTCTCTCTCTCTCTCTCTCTCTCTCTCTCTCTCAACAGAAATAAAAACAATTGGACTTAAATCATGACTGGATGAATAGAGTGAGCTATAGACGAAAATATTGAGAAATATTTTGAGATCGAAGCTTATATTTCAAAGATGAGTGAACTACGCAAACAAAAATAATAATAATAAAAAACTGTGCGGGCATCCAAATCCCTTTTAGATAGCAGTAAAAAAAGAAAATAGAAAAATGTTAAAATGAAAAACGGGGGAAAATCGGCTCCCGACCGACCTACCCACCACCTGTGAAGGAAAAGAATAAGTTTTTTCTTTCTATGTAAAGATTTCGTTGCTAAAGGAAATAGCTCTCATAGGGAAGATGGTGGATGAGTTTGAATACCGTGTTGTCAAAAGGCCAAATAAACTTTTTCCTTTCGTCTGTGAATACGGAAATATTTCCTCTCTCTCTCTCTCTCTCTCTCTCTCTCTCTCTCTCTCTCTCGTGAGTTAGGTCTTGCTGGGAAAACATGTGTACCTTATTTTTGGATTTAGCCACTGAATGATTTTACTTTTTAACCTTTCTGCATTCTTTCTTTGTCATATTTTATATTATATATATAATATATATATATATATATATATATATGTATATATATATATATACTGTGACACGTCTTTTCTCTTCTCTTATTACCACCAGTTTAATGTATGAAAATGTATGCACACACGTTGCGCGCGCGCACGCACACACACACACACATAGTAATATATATATATATAATATATATATATATATATTATACATATATATATATTATATATATATATATATATATATATATAATATATATAATAATAATATCTACACTATGTGTGTGTGTGTGCGCGCGCGCGTGTGTATATATTTACATACATTAAACTGGTGGTATTAAGAGAAGAGAAAAGACGTGTCACAGTATAAATTGAAGGAAGAAAGGCAGCATTGCGTGTGCTAGCGATTGGGGTGGGGGGAGGGGGGAGACTTGGATTGTTTGAAGCGTCTATGGAAACTGAGGTCGTAATGTATTGGGGGGTTATCTAGCCTACTCTCCGTTATCAAAGTGAATTGTGAATGATGAATGCTAATATTAATAAAATAAAAAGTTAGACGCTCTCGAAATGACCTGCTGAACTAATATATGTTGAGTTAGAAGGATGGAAATGGTGAAGAATGTGTTAGAAGGTGGAAATAGTGAGGAATGTTGAGATTGAAAGAGGTCGTCAAAGGGTGAAGGATCAGTGAGTATGATTCGAAAGCGTTAGGATTGATAAGAAAAGATCTGGAAACTGCTCGTAAGACTGTGAAAGAGATACTTAAAAAATTAGAATTGAATGATGCATCGCGTGAGGTGGGGATGGGAGGGGGGTTGGGGTGGGGGAGGTTTGACCTGCTGCAGATAAATGTTCTACAGGGTGTCCATAAAGTCCCAGTTCCATTCTAAGCAATAAATACTTGTAATGGTACTGGGACTTTATGGACACCCTATATGTACAAGTTTTCTGCGCAAGGGTTCGTCGACGTTCCATTAGTGCTGTGTCTACGAAAATTATTTTTAGTACAAGAAAATAATAGTTTTCAACTTTCAAATATTTGAATATTTTCATTTTTGTGTTTATTGATTAATTTATTAGAAATATTTGGATATTTACATTGATTTATTACAAATATTTGGACATATACATTTTTATGTTAATTGGTGAATTTATTACAAATATTTGGATATTTACATTTTGTGTTTATTGATTAATCTATTACAAATATTTGGATATTTACATTTTTGTGTTTATTGATGAATTTATTACAAATATTTGGCTATTTACGTTTTTATGTTTATTGATGAATTTATTACAAATGTTTGGATATTTACCTTTTTATGTTTATTGATGAATTTATTACAAATATTTGGAAAATTACACTTTTGAGTTCATTGCTTAATTTATTACAAATATTTCGATATTTACATTTTATGTTTATTGATGAATTTATATTTTTGTGTTTATTGATTAATTTATTCTCAAAAGTTCCTTTGTGGTTGACGAGTTCTTTCCGGAATTTTACCCAGCCATGTCCCACTGAAACTTTGAATCTGACTGTGTATCTCGCAGACTGGTTCCTCGCTGACTGTTTATTTAGCAGGCTGTGGCCTTCGACTGTGGCATGTTGCTTTTGCTAACAGTTCCCTTGCTATTCATACCTGCACGCGTCACTCCTGGTTAATTACGAGGCCTCAAAGGTAAATGACTCGCTTTTTTTTCAGCTGGGCAAACTATCAAACATGACCGGTGGGTTTCTCTTCTTTCTAATTGATGGGGTGATGTTCGATTTCCTTAGATTAAATCTAGTCGTGCTATTCTGTCCTTCCGTCTCGAAGAGTGATTGCCACTTGCCTTTATATATATATACATATATATATATATATATATATATATATA
>NC_087216.1:13750272-13755272 GCF_015104395.2 Macrobrachium nipponense | reverse complement strand
AATTCATCCGATTGAAGCTGTCACCGGAATTTACTACCTAATTAAGACGTGCGGCAGAATCGTGAATTTATTTGACGCAGAGTTCTTCTCATGTGAAGGTAAGTGCATAATTAAAGACCCGCAATTAAAATTATTTGCATGTTTTACGATTTTCCGGTGAAAATGTTCGGAATTATTAATTAGGTGCTCATGTCCGTGAAGTTTGTAAACACTGGAACCCGGTATATTCTCTCTGTTTAAACATTCTCACACAAACGCTGGTGTCCAGTCAGACTCTCTCTCTCTCTCTCTCTCTCTCTCCAACATTTCACCTCATTCCTATCTTTCTCTCTTTACCTGATCTCTTTCTTCTTCTCTCTTTCCCTCTCTCTCTCTCACTCTCCTCTCTCCTCTCTCCTCTCTCGAACATTTCACCTCATACTATCTCTCTCTCTTTACCTGTATCTCCTTTGTTCTTTTCTAGATGCAACTATGCCCCCCCCCCCCTCTCCTCTCTCTCTCTCTCTCTCTCTTTCTAACGAGGTCGCATATACATAACCATTTATCTCGATATCTAATTATGCTAATTGTGTTCCTGGGAGAAATATATAAACATCCGTTGCTTAGTGCATGAAGTGATGTATTTATTTTGTACTTTTTCGTTGCCTGATTTATCTTTCAGTCGTTTAGGTATTCTGCCATCATTTTGAAAATTGTATTTTAATTTTTCAAAATTATTGTTGACTCGTTAACGGTTCTGCTCATTTGAGCATTTACCTGGGAAATTTGAGGCTAGAATGGGCTGTATATTTTTTTTATATATTTATGATGATAACAAATGATGTTATTAACACATCCTTATCGATGTTCATGATTATCAAGTATCGTCAACGGTATTATCCAGTATCTCATTACCAACTTGACGTTTTGTCTAATATCCTTTGGTAGAAACGATAATAATTAGGTCTCGACGAGCGGAAAATATGCTCTTAGGTGTGCCTGCTCCAAATGGGCTGTAGTATAAGTGCTAATTGCCAACAATTCCGGACTAAATTTCCATCCTTCCAACATTATCTCTCAGAGGCCGCCGAAAAGATGCTCTTTGGGTCCTAATTGCATACCGTGAACCCAGGCACTTTCTTATTTTTGGCACCTTTGTGGATATACTTAGTTACGTCTGAGACAGCTTTAAAAAGGATAACTTCAGACTTGTTTGGATTAATTTTTCGTTTTGCCTGTGACTTGAATAACTTAATTAATCATGTTTTTATGACCATTTAAATTACACTAGGCCTCTCTTAATTAATCATGTTTTTTTACCATTTAGATGATTCTAGGCCTATCTTGATTAATCATGTTTTTATGACCATTTAAATAATACTAGACTTATCTTAACTAATCATATTTTCTTGGCGATTTAATTTAATATATGCCTATCCAAATTAATCATATTTTTATGGCCATTTAAATGATACTAGACCCATCTTAACTAATCATAATATTATATTCATGGCCATTTAATTGATACTAGACCTATCTTAACTAATCATGTTTTTATGACGATTTAAATGATACTAGAACTATAAAAAATAATCGTATTTTTATGCCCATTTAAATTATACTACACCTATCTTGTCATGGTATTCCTCAGGGTAGTGTTCTAGGACTTTTGTGCTTAGTCAAATGAAATAATCTAGGATTAAAGACACTGTCATCATTACTGCATTTATTCGATCTCCCCTCACCCAGTCCCCAGCGCGACATCAGGATGCTACTGACCGTTCAGTGGAACTTGAACTGGACCAGTAAGCTGTGTTGGCAATGGAAGACAAGGGCTTAGTTCCAACAGCACTACGACTTTATTGTTAACTGATCCTTGTACCGTGCTCCTGTTCTATGATGTGCTTTGCATAAGTAATGCCGTATTAGATTATTCTAACAATCACTTTAAATAATATTACCTACTGCTGCTGAAAAACAAAAACAGCCAGTTATCATTCATGGGGCACATAATCGTAGTAATTCCACATGGCTTCACAGCTTTGTTTCGTAATTACTAGAGTATTCTTCTGTCTGGATGTCCGTCGTAGTGCACTGTGGGCATTACTTAAGGTTCTTTGCAGCGTCCCTTCGGCCCCTGGCTGTATCCCCTTTCATTCCTTTTACTGTACACCCATTCATATTCTCTTTCTTCCACCTTGCTTTCCACCCTCTGATAAACACTGTTTCATCGTGCAACTACAAGGTTTTCCTCCTGTTACACCTATGCAACCTTTTTCTCTCAAATTTCTTTTCAGCGCTGAATGATATCGTCCATAGCGCTTGGCCGTCGGCCTAAATTTTATGATCTGACTCTGTCTGGATGTCAGCAGAATCTTGGTGCGTTCTGTCTTTCAAAAAAAATCGTTCGATGTGGCGGTTTCCTCCTTCTAACAAAAGTGATCATGATTTAGAACATTCCGTATTTCAACAGGGAATTTCAGTTAGCGTCTGTTAATACCTATGCCCCTGAGAAGACAAGAGCGTGTATCTGGTTTGGGGTCCACGCTGACATTTCCCCGGTACCGAAGGGTTTTTCGTTGCTTCGACTGGCAAATTCTAATACTGCTTTGAAGCGCTTTTGAACAATTGCCTTAGATTATGATTTATATTTTAATTTATTGATGTTCATTTGTCGTTTTCCTTGAATTAGTGCTCTTCATTTCTCACATATTGGCCTTCTTTTCCTTGAAAGTGTAGTGTATACTCAATCAGGATGATAATAATAATAATAATAATAATAATAATAATAATAATAATAATAATAATAATAATAATAATAATAATAACAACCTTTTAGAGCATGTGCATATTTACTCTTGCTATTCAAAAGTTTCGGTCTCGTAGAATAATAATAATAATAATAATAATAATAATATAATAATAATAATAATATAAATAATAATAATAATCCTTTGTGCAGAACAAACCTTTCATATTTACGATCATGATTTACATAATGCAAGAAGAAGCATTTGCAAGTATTCATTCTGTGTCAACTATCGCAAATATTAAGATTTTGCAACGCATTTTAATGTCCTTATATCATTTAATTCCTATAAAAATTCAAGAACGTGAGTAGGTATGTTATTTCCTGCTTACAAATGTAGGAGAGGTAGTGATTCTCTCTCTCTCTCTCTCTCTCTCTCTCTCTCTCTCTCTCTCTCTCTCTCTCTCTCTCTTTCTATGTGTGTGTGTGTGTGTCAGTGTTAATGTTCTTATATAATTAAATTCTTTTTTGAATTAATTGTATATCATTTCATTCTTTTTAAATTTCACTTCATGTCAAATAATTCTTTTCGAAATTAATTTTATATCATAAAAATCTTTTTAGAATCATTTAAAATCAATTTGATATATTTTGATTTTCTTTTTTTAATTCAGGAATATGAACAAGTATGTTATTTCCAGTTTAGTTATGACGGAAAGATAATGATTCCCTCTCTCTCTCTCTCTCTCTCTCTCTCTCTCTCTCTCTCTCTCTCTCTCTCTCTCTCTCTCTCTGGATTGTCACGGCACAGTAGACCGTCTGTAAATGGAGGGACTGTTTTTCATACTCATGCACTCCAGACTTCATGAATGAAATATTTTATGCAGTGGGCGGCCCCTTCCAGCCTTTGGGTATCTGTCCAAACACCACTCATCCCCTCTTCAATTTCCTCTCCCCACGACCTCTTCCGGCAAATGTCCTTCCTTCCCTTTTGTGCTACAGGGCCTTCTTCCTTTCTCTCCTCTGCCGAGGGTCGTTTCCAGTTTTTTTTTCTATTCTGCGCTCACTGAGGGAAATTATCGTGATTTTATCGCCTCTTCCAAGAAGCCTCCAGATTCGAGGGTGTTCTTCCGATCTGTAAGACACGTTGGTATTTTTTTTTTTTTTTTTAAGTTCTTGGCTCATTAAAATGTCCATAAAACTGCAAGTTGCAGGTCTTATTATAACCTTGTTCTTTTTAAGGGATTAGTCATCTATTTTTCCTCCTCCTCCTCCTCCTCCTCCTCCTCCTCCTCCTCCTCCTTCCTTCCTTCTTCCTTCCTCCTCCTTCCTTCGCCTCCTCCTCCTCCTTCTTTCTTTTCTCATCTTCCTTCCTTCCTCCTCCTCCTCCTGCTCCTCCTGCCTTCCTTCCTTCCTCCTTCCTTCTTCTTCTTTTCTTCCTCCTTCCTCCTCCTGCTCCTCCTGCTTCTCCTCCTTTTGTCAGCCAACCTCCTCCTCCTCCTCCTCCTTTTCGTCAGCCAATTCAGTACAATTCATCTGTAATCAAGTTTTCGGCACTTGAAAATATCTGTAAAACTGATTTGCAGGTCTTCCTATAAGCTATTTTTGAAGGGATAAGTCATCTTTTCTTTCCTCGTACTCCAACCCCCCCCCCCCCCCCCCCCCCCCCTTACTTTCCGGGAGCCAATTCAGTACGTATCGTCTGTAACCAAGTTTTCGACTCATGAAAATGTCCATAATACTGAGATTCAGGTTTTCCTACAACTTCCTTTTGTTAAGGAACGAGTCTCATTTTATTTACTGGGGCTCCTCCCCCATCCACCCTTTTTATATTGGATGGGGGCGGTTGGGATTTGGGTACGAGAAAGTGACTACCAGGCACTGTTTTAACTGCAGACGTGGCTGGGGGAATGTCCCATCGCACGGCCCGGCGGTTGGAGACGCTCACGCCTAAAATTTCGGCTACATTCCACCAAACTCAGCCGCTTCGAAACCTTGTCCCGGGTCCTTTGTTGGCTGCGGGAGAGGAGCAGGAATGGTTTTTTTTTTCTCTTCTTCTTTTGTTTTTTTGTTTAAGCTGTCGTACCCCGAGCAACTAATAAGGAAGTTCGGGATATCCCATTTTTGATTCAAGTACTTACAAGACGGCAACTTTCCTGGCGGTTGGGAAAATTCAGGATTCAGAACTTGGCCGGAGTGGTACACGTCTCGCCTTGTGTTAGAGAGAGAGAGAGAGAGAGAGAGATGGAATGTTGTATGTTTATATGTATAT
>NC_087216.1:13737772-13742772 GCF_015104395.2 Macrobrachium nipponense | reverse complement strand
CCCCAGATGATTTACTCTGATGAATCTTGATGAAGGAAAATTCAAGGCAGAGGTGTTTTTTTTTTTTTTTTTTTTTTTTTTTTTTTTTTTTTTTTTTTTTTTTTTTTTTTTTTTTTTTGAGTAAAAGTTGGTATACGAGGTCCTGTGTGACTGAGCCGACGATTATTATTATTAGTCGTCAGGGACATATATTACATTAGAAAATACTCTTATTATTATTATTACTAGCAACCTACGGCCATAACCAGCTCCTTTTCAAGGAATCCCTTCTCATCCCCAACCCCCTTCGGAACTGGGGGAGGTAGGATGAAACCCCATTATAAACCATCTTAGGGGTCCGCACTATAACCCTGCCAAGTTTGGCCGTGATTGAACGACAGACGGACGAACAGAAATAACGCCCATTTATAGTAATATTATTATTATTATTGAATTTCATTGTTGCTACAGTGTCATTCAGTTTAAAGTACAATTCTCTAATCTTTTGATGCTTTTTCAGAAGATTAGAAAAAGACTACCTTAAACTGAATAGTATTGTAGCAGCAATGAAATTAAAAAAAAATTTCCTTAAACGAAAGGTTACTACCGATGTATTATTATTATTATTATTATTGATTATTATTATTATTATTATTATTATTATTGTTGTTGTTGTTGTTTGCTCTTGCCTCGTGTCATGCATATACGAAGACGAGAGCCAGGTAAAGTATTTAAAACAACACTGATCTCTGGCAATTGGATATGAAATGTACGTGATATTCTTTGATTTTCAAAGATTAGTAAAATATAAATCGCTCTCTCTCTCTCTCTCTCTCTCTCTCTCTCTCTCACTGGCTAGATAGAGAGTGTACCCTCTTGTTGCGTGATGCTTCCAGTGTTCTTATGTCAATATATATATATATACTATATATATATATATATATATATATATATATATATATTTTATATACCTATATTATTAACTCTGGATTTCTTTTCTGCTGTTAAAGTACGAATATTTTTGACACTTCGGAGTCGTGTTGATAACACTGAGAAAGCGATGTTGCTCCTCTCTTCTTGATCTTTTGTGTGGGAAATTTGGTCACTGTCATTCTTAATTCAACGACGTTAGCAAAACAACACATATTATTATTATTATTATTATTATTATTATTATTATTATTATTATTATTATTATTCAGAATATGAACCCTCTTGATATGAAACAAGCGCGTAGGGGCCATTGACTTGCAATTCAACCTCCCAAAGAATATGGCGTTGATTTAACAAAAGCAACCGAAGGTTATAGGAAATACAGACATTATGCAGTCGGTAAATGTAGACGACTTGTCGATATTTGGAAATTAATATAAAAAAAAATATTTACAAAATATTATAACACCTACGCATGCCTTTTCGGATCCTCGTGAGTTATGGGAAATGGAGGGAGTAATGGGGTCTTTACAACGGTACACACACACACACACACAAACAAACAAACTCGCGCGCGCGCGAAATGGAACTAAGGAAAAGCCAGAGCGTAATTAAGTGGCATTCCCCGCTTGATTGTGTGACATGGCAACCATTCGTACGAGAGATACTAGGGATGTTTAAGAGAAGAGTTGCGTAGATATTTTGAGGGGAAGGGTGTTTCGGTCGCTATTGGCTCTCCTTATTTGGGACATGGCTCGCCTGGTCTCTATGTGTGTGTGTGTGTTTGAGTGTGTTTTTCTCTTTTTTTTTACGTTCTGATTTCGAAGTGAGTCTCGCATGGTATTTGAAAAAAGAAAAAAAAAAGAAAAAAAAAACATTTTTAGCTTGATGAAAAGAAAATAATTGTCGCGGAGAAATCGTTTACGATGGATACACTTTGAATTGAGAGAGAGAGAGAGAGAGAGAGAGAGAGAGAGAGAGAGAGAGAGAGAGAGAAATTACGTTGGCTAGAAAGAGGCTCAATTCTGTATTGAAAGGAACTAATTACCGGAAATCCTATTCCTGCCCAAAAACCGAAATTGAGAAACTCTCTCTCTCTCTCTCTCTCTTCTCCTCTCTCTTTGTGTGCCTCGCAGTGTAATGGTAACGCACTTGCCAACCAGATATCCCTGGTTGGAATCCCTGTCGAGTTAAGGGCAATTTGAATGCGCTATGTTAAACCCCTTGTACGCCTGTAAACCAGAGTGATGAATTGTGTGCCTGGAGGTTAATCGACTGCAGTGGATCACTGTTGAGCCAGAGCTGAGAAGGAGAGGAGAATAAAGAAAGCTAACTAACTACCGCCTCATAGCAGAAGGTCCTTGACAACCAAAAAGAGGAAAGAGCCATTCGTCAATATATTCTGACTGAGAATGCACAAGCACGTGCCCATTTGGACGTGACGCATGCGCAGTTGCAATTACGTGTATTATTTGCTTGTTTTCTTTATTATTGCATCCTTCATTCCCGTTGTCATTTCCGTTGCTCTACGGTACTGAATTCTCCGGAGGAAGAGTCCATTGTTGTCACAACGCCAATTTGCAAATGATATCACTAAAATCACCAAATGAAAAAACCCCTTGCAAAAATGACCTCCAAATTGAAAGGTGCATTGTCAGTGGCAGTGCCGGATTACACCAGTTAAATTTAAAGGTTAAGACGACATTCACGGGCCCTCAGTGTATATTGTGGGTCAGATTTCAAGGTATCGTGGTGGTACTACATCTGCTGATAAAATACTTTTGCACTTGGGTCTATTAGTTTCTTATTGGAAATGTTACTGCTTCCCTTTCATTGCCGAATGACCTTATAGGTCCTAGGGCATGACCTGTGGCCTAAATTTTATGTTCCAATCCAGAAGCATATTTTATATTTCTAGCAATTTACCAATCCTTATGAAAAGTACATTCATCTGCTGCTTCATTTAAGTGATTCGTAAAGTAACTAAGTCTACGGGCATAACCAGTTCCGTTTCAGGGAATCCCTTCTCACCCCCACCCCATTCGGAAGGGGGGGTTTGGGGAGGTAGTATGAAACCCCATTATAAACCATCTTAGGGGTCCCCACTATAACTCTGCCAAGTTTCCTGCCCATCGGACTTGCCGTTTGGCCGTGATTGAATGACAAACGGACAGACAGACCTAACACTCATTATAGTATAGTAAGATTCTGTGTATGCAGGTTTGAATGGAACTCTTAGGTTAATGTTTGTATGTTCATGGGGTTATTTTCAAGATTTGGGTATATACCATTTAAAGTAGCTATTTTTTTAATCTACTCATAGTAGAGTTCAACAATGTAATGAGTTTTGTTTTTAAACAGTGTCCTCCAGTCGGTAGGTTCTCTTATGATATCAGAGAGATTGATTTTGATTCATTTTGGCGACCCTCAGAAAGAGAAAGAAAGAGAGAGAGCTTCTGATGCCCGATAAATGCATCATTATATGCGTTTTTTAGAATCATTGTAACTGCCAATTTAATGCTTCAAAACTGAATTGTAGAGAATGTGGCGGAATATCCTCTGTCGGAAAAGGAAATTGGAACATGGTAATGATTTAAATCCAAGAAACCTTTTTAAAAATATATTTAAACATTTTGTTTAAATCAGGTACTTGGCAATTGAGGAAAAATAATAGAAAAATGTTGAGGAAAAATAACAGAAAAATGTCGAGTCACATTTTTTATTTTAATCCGTAACTCATAGGTAATTAGCATACGTTGCCCTCATTAAGCAAGATGACCAGACGCAAGCTTATTTCAATAGCAAGAATGGATAAAAAACCTGTTGAGGTATTACGAGTTTTTGAATACGAACGCTCGCATGAAACGCCTTCCCTCACAGGCCATTTAAAAAGAGAGAGGTTCCGTTGTTCGTGTCGAATTCTATTCACAAGTCTTTTATCGGGAACCTTTCGTCATTATGCGGCCTTGGGGAGGGTATTAGTCGCTGAGAAGTATGTTGAGGCTGTAAGAGATTTCGAGTTTAATCGCCTTATCAAAATTCCTCTAGAACACTCAAAGGGGATGTTTGCGTGGTTGATAGCAGCGCCGTCGTCAATACGTAGTGTATAGCGCCTGAATGCTGATGGTCAGTCTTTGTTGTTACTATCATTGTTATTCGAGCAAGTATTTTTTTTTTTTAAGTATCCTGTGTTTTATATTGTTCTTTTTCCTCGAGATATTTTCTAGAAGTCTTTCGTATCTCGCTGTTTTTTTTTTTTTTTTTTTTTTTTTAGATATATATATATATATATATATATATATATATATATATAGTGTGTATGTATATGTGTATATATGTGTGTGTGTGTGTGTGTCGCGTGCATGCATGAGAGAGAGAGAGAGAGAGAGAGAGAGAGAGAGAGAGAGAGAGAGAGAACACCTGTACTCCCGAAATCTCAGTCACAGTGTGGGATTGTGTAAAAACATTAGGTATTGTAAGCCCAATCTTTTTATTATTATTATTATTCTCTAGTTAACTAATAGTATTTGTTGCGCATCGGTTCCACTAGCATTAGATTTCATGTACCTTCATCATCAGCAGCATCTTATTCATTATAGTTATTCATTCTCTTAAAATAGAGATAGAAATGTACTGGGTAATAAAATCCACAGCGATCGATCATCGTTAATGAAGACTTGACAGGCTTTTGACAGTTCTCCATATAGATTTAATTTTATTTGGACAGAAAACATTGTGAGCTTCCACTTCATATTTCCATTATTTAATTCTTATTTATTATTATTATTATTATTATTATTATTATTATTATTGTTATGTATTGTTGTTTTGTTTTTTGTTGTTATTAAAACAGTACTTTAGAAGAAGGCAAGTGTTCACACATCTACACAATTAGGTCTGACGTTAAACTATACGAATCGCTTAACTGTAAAAAAAAAAAAAGAACCGTTTTATTTTCGCAGGTTTGTGAGACCGCCGTTTGTTTGCTTATATCCAGTTTTATTTTCTTTCTTTTTTAATATTTGTTTATTTTATTTATTTTTTTTTTTTTTCTGTCGCTCTTTTCTCTCCCGCGGCAGAAAAAGTCA
>NC_087216.1:13702772-13732772 GCF_015104395.2 Macrobrachium nipponense | reverse complement strand
AAAACTATAAAATTTGTATAGAATAAATTTAGATTTTTATTGAAGGTCACTTGTAAACAGAGGAATAGAAAGAAAACCAGTAAAAAATGCGCAATCAAGTTCTCTGTACATCGTATAATCGAGGCCACCGAAAATAGATCTATCTTCCGGTGGTCTTGGTACAATGCTGTATGAACCTCCGCCCATGAGACTTTAACCACGGCCCGATGGGGGCTATTCCTGTATCGTTGCCAGACGCACGATAATGGGTAACTTTAACTTTAAATAAAAATCAAAACTGCTGAGGCTAGAGAGCTGCGATTTGGTATGTTTGATCATAGAAGGGTGGATGATCACCATACTGATTTGCAGCACACTAGCCTCAGTTGTTCTTAAGATCTGAGGGCGGACAGAAAAAGTGCGGACGGACAGACAAATAGCCTTCTCAATAGTTTTTTGTTTTTCCTATAGAGAACTATAAAGACTTGAGATTTATCTAAGATCTACAACCAAACAAAATCTTTTAAAAAAAGTCTGCACGCCGTGACGTCAGTGTTTGATATAAATTAAGAAGAAGAAGGAGAACCAGCAGCAGCAGCAGCGAGAAGTGCGGAGAATCCTCTGAAATTTATATGGAAGGGCGAAGCTGCAGCTTCGGCAACAGCAGAAGCAGCTGCAGCGATTCTCAGGTCGCCGAGGTGTGAGCGCATGAACACCTGGTTTAAGTATTAACCCAGGATGCCAAAAATCCTTAATGGATAACCAAGGGGGAGGGAGGAAAGGGGTCCGGTTTGACACAGAGAGAGAGAGAGAGAGAGAGAGAGAGAGAGAGAGAGTATACTGATGCCGATGTGATAGGGAACTCTTCCAAGTCTTGATGTTTATCCAGTAATTAGCTTCTTGCCTTGAAGAGAGACTGTGCTCATGAATTGCTTGTCTCGTTATTGTGTTTTAGTTTCTGTTTACGTTTTCTTTTTATTGATTAATTAGTGAAACATCAATGAATGAATGGTTGAATAAATAAGTGCGGTATAATCCCGATATTTTAGCATACCATCTTAACTAGCTAAGAACGGTTTTCGGTCTTAGTTCTTTTCGTAGTATAATTGGGACGTAAATGAAATTTTTGTCTATTTACATCAATTTATTAGGTAAGATTCACATTTTTACAAGATAAAGGAAAGTTATTTGAGTTTCATTCCGTTCTTTGCAGTCTTAATTCATGTTTACAATCTGTAAACACATCCACATATACGTTTAAAACGCGACTGTTACTTACGATGTTGTTTTTCACAAAACCAGGGGATTATACCAAGAAGCTCTTACTTTATTATTGATTCGCGAATTTTATTCAACTTCCTTTTATGCTTGTTTTATTTTAATGGAAAATATCTGTGGTTTGATATGGGGGAGAATACGATAAAGCATATTCTATGTATTATTTTGTTCAAAAATTTTCAGCAAGGAAATATTCAGTATGTGTTAATATGAAGATTTTCTTACTGAAATTAGTGAAGATATATATATATATATATATATATATATATATATATATATATATATATATATATATATAATATATATATATATATATGTGTGTGTGTGTGTGTGTGTGTGTGTGTGTGTGTGTGTGTGTGTGACAGTCTCTGAGGTAGGTACAAATTGTAATTACGAGGTGGTTGTGTGAGTCTTAATGTTGGCACAGGTGTGTGTCTGAATGTTCTATGAATAAGGTATAATCAAGAATTTATGAACCATCGCCATATCTGCTGGCTTGTTTGTTTGGGTACGAAAAATCTCAAACACACACACACACACACACACACACACACACACACACAAATCGCAGGTGGAGAGAGAGAGAGAGAGAGAGAGAGAGAGAGAGAGAGAGAGAGAGAGAGAGAGAGAACTTTCTCAACATGTTTTCGGGTATCCAAGTCATCATCCCCAAAAATAATATCGAGCGATAATAATCTGGTTTATGTCTGATGAACTCCTCCGGCGAATTTCGGGTTCAAACAAGGCCATACATTAAGTGCACGTCTTATCCTTCCCCTACGTAACGCTAATGGAACTTTTTTTAATTGTTTCTTTTTATTTTATTTGATGATGATGCCACCTTCGTATATATTTTCTGACGTGAGGGTCACCTGTAGTTAGAAAAGGTGTATTATGCAGGTCTCTCTCTCTCTCTCTCTCTCTCTCTCTCTCTCTCTCTCTCTCTCTCTCTCTCTCTCTCAAGAAAGGTGCAGTGTGCAGAACTCACTCTCTCTCTCTCAAAAAAAGTGTGCAGTATGCAGAGAAAAACTCTCTCTCTCTCTCTCTCTCTCTCTCTCTCTCAAGAAAAGTGTGCAGTATGCAGAAAAAAGCTCTCTCTCTCTCTCTCTCTCTCTCAAGAAAGGTGCAGTGTGCAGAACTCTCTCTCTCTCCCTCTCTCAAAAATAAAAAAAAAGTGTGCAGTGTGTAGAACTCTCTCAAGAAAAGTGTGCAGTATGCAGAAAAAAACTCTCTCTCTCTCTCTCTCTCTCTCTCTCTCTCTCTCTCTCTCTCTCTCTCTCTCTGCCTGTGATAGCGATAAACTGCTACAATAAAACGTCTTCAGAGGAATCCGGGAACATAACTGGGTTTCAGCTGTTACGGATAATACCTTGAACTGAACTCGCGGGGCACAGCGAAATGGGAGGAGGAAGAACAATGTCGACGGTTTGCCAAGCCAGAGAAATGTGTTTATTGTGTTTATTGTGTTCTTTTAATTCGGTCGAACTGTTTACCTGTTTGGTTGCAGGAGGCTTTTATTTGTATTCGTTTAATAGAAGTCATTTGTTTTCCGTATTCGGGACGCAAGCGGTACCTGTGGGTGGTTTCCGTGTAAATCTGGTTTGCGTATGATAGGAGATAAGTAAGAATATACAGTCAATACTCGATGGTATTCTTATAGAATACAATATTTGATTTTCTGAGAAGTAGGGTAATCCACGGTAACACAGTCTATATACTATTAATAGTCTTTGTGCAAGTGTACGCTAATAGGAAATAAATATGAATATATAGTCAATACTCGATGGTATTCTTATAGAATACAATATTTGATTTCATGGGAAGTAGGTTAATCCACGATAACAGTCTATAGTTTATTAATAGTCTTTGCGTAAGTGTACGTTAATAGGGAAATAAATATGAATATATAGCCAATTATCTATGGTATTCATATAGAAACATGAATATACAGTCAATACTCGATGGCATTCTTATAGAATACAACATTTGATTAACTGGGAAGTAGGTTAATCGACGATTATCTATATTAGCATGATAACACTGTCTATATTAATAAAAGTCTTAGCGTAAGTGTGTGTATAAAAAGAAAATAAAAACAGTGTAACCTCATACATATATATATCTGTACATCCCTCGAGAGGATTAGAATACCTTGAAGCTTTACAACAGCCTTTAAGGTTATTCCGGTGTGTGCCCTAAGAGAGAGAGAGAGAGAGAGAAGAGAGAGAGAGAGACTTGGCTCTGATTTTGGACCCTGAAATGAAACGGTTCCCTCTCTCTCTTTCTCTCTGCGCATTTGTACGCTGTTACTCACTGACTCTTATGTATTCCTCCCCCCCCCCCCCACCCCTTTCCCCCTTCTCTTAAATATAAGATATTCCATTTCATCTCTTTCCCTCGGTTTCATCCATTTTCTGATGTCTCGTCCTTCGTATCTCCCCTGCAGCATTTCATATTCGTCTTGTTACCTGTTCACTTTATTTTCAATTTGATTTGATTTTTTTTTTCAAAGTTCGGCTTGCCAAGTTGTACCATTTAAAAAAAAAAAGTTGTTTACAACTCCCCGAGATCTTATTTTGGGAACGTTTGATATCTCCAGGTTATAACGACCCATATAAATAGGCATGAAGTGAGAGAGAGAGAGAGAGAGAGAGGGGAGAGAGGAGAGAGAGAGAGAGAGAGAGAGACCTTATAATTGATAGATGCTGTTGTATTCCAACACCGTACGCTGTTCTCTTTTTTTTTTTCCTTCCGACATTATTGTAATTAGTGTCATGTTGGAATTTATACGATGCCTTTGACGTCACCAATCTAATAATATTGTACCTACTTACCTGAGAGAGAGAGAGAGAGAGAGAGAGAGAGAGAGAGAGAGAGATGAAACCTGGCGCCTGTGCTGCCTTCCATTCGACAGACTAAATTGCTATTTTATAAAAGCTTTCAGTGCCATTCATAATTTTGTACCAACTGGGGTTTATTAAGTAAACAGTAGGTACGACAGAATGAATAATAAACCAATAGGGGATATCTCGTTAATTTCTTATTCATTTACTCTTGAATGTTCTATTAATAGAATTTCAATCAGGATGTTCTATTGATGGAATCGGAATCGGTATGAAATAGTGATTGGCTGAAACTATGTGCCAGTGTAATGATTTGGCATATGTTAGTACGCTTCTCTCTTTTTTTTTTTTCTGTGAGACCAGGACCTCACTTCGTGTGTATGAATGTAATATAAGCACGTAAACGCAAGGGTTATGAGCATTTCTGATATTGATTTGCTATATAACTCGTCACATCTCCTGAATTCAAATTATGGTTTTCTATATGTTGGATCATACGATTGAACTGCCGTAAGCGTGAAATACAGAACACATAGTACATGCTAACTTGTAATTGTGGTTTACCCATGGAATTTGTTACCTTGAGATTTACCTAAAGGGTTTAGGTAATGCTGGAGACCAGTGTTGCACCAACTGTTTACTTATGAATTCACAGCTTAGGTTTAATTTCATGAAATTCAGGCTGTTAAGCCAAGCACTGGGCCACTTTGGGCCATTCAGCGCTCCAGACAGTGAAAGGGGGTTGTTGGAGTGGCTGGACAGCAACATAAAGAGCTCCAGAAAGTAATGGAAATGAAGTTAAGTCTATGTTAGTTTAACCAGACCACTGAGCTGATTAACAGCTCTCCTAGGGCTGCTGGCCCGAAGGATTAGACATTTTTACGTGATTAGGAACCAATTGGTTACCTAGCAACGGGACCTACAGCTTATTGTGGGATCCGAGAAGTGAATTTCTAATCACCAGAAATAAATTCCTCTGATTCCTTGCTGGCAGAGAGGGGAATCGAACTCGCGACTTCGGAATCGGTAGGCGATCTACGTGCTCGCCTACCGATTCCGTAGTCGGAACTGGTGGAAATGAAGTACAGGTATCTAAAGTTGGATCTATGAGAAAACCCATTCTTGCACTAAGTGGTCATAGTTAGAGGCGTGTGACAGCAAGACTGAGAGAAGGGGGAATGGAGGTAAAATAAAGAAAATTGGGTGCAACTGGGAGCCGATGAGACACAGCCAACACCCCTTAGTAATCTCTACAGTGTACCACGGTAAGTAAGCTTATGGAACTACGCTCCTACGGGGCTGCCAGTTTAGAGGTATATCTGTACCTAAATCTGTAGAGTCGACTGACTTTAAACGCTTGGGTTAAAAAATGAAACCATTGAAATTGAACTGACTTAAATAATTACATATTTTTATGGTTATGTGGTATGATAATGACCACTGTTATTGGAGCAAATGACCATTATATGAACTTACCAAAAGCGAAGTGAATAAGCCATGGCATTTTATATGTGAAATATGCTTCGGATTCGATGTCACCTTCATCGAATATACAGTAGAAAGCTTTAGCATAATCTGGAAAGCTCTTAAAAATATAAAAGTTGTTTTATACGATAGAAGATGTTCAGCTTTCAGGTTAATTGCCCGTTGGGCTTCAGAAACATTTAATGAATTCTAAATCGTGTGCAGAAGAGAATATCTATCGAGTGACGGCAGAATTTCGCGATTCAAACCAGATAGACTGAGGTTTGTCTTCACTTATTTTAGAATCATAATAGTGATCGATTGATGAGTTTGATCAACTGGCGTTGGAATCCATAGATAGTTAATAATGCAAGGTAATAGACAGATAAGTAAGACGGTAGTCTAAACATGAAATACTAAACTTAAATTCCAGCACTGCCTCACCTCATTGTGAGTATCGCAGTGGTCTCTTATTTACTAAACATTGAGAGAGAGAGAGAGAGAGAGAGAGAGAGAGAGAGAGAGAGAGAGAGAGAGAGAGTTTCAGAAAGGAATGTATACGAACGCTGTGAACACAAAAGATCACAAATAACTGCTCAGGCTCGACTTGATTCCCAGGTGTCACGCAAACGGGGGTTTGTTTGGGGGGGGGTGGGGGGGGGGGGGGGGGTGGGGGGGGGGGGGGGGGGGGCGGGGGGGAAGGCGCGACAGAGATGAACGTCTGGTGTAGGAGGGGTATTGTTAACTTCGTGCTTCCATACGGTCGAGTTTTGTTTGACTTTCTGAGGTGAGGTGGCATTTATTCATTTCTTGGAATAAAGGGAAATATTCGTGGGTATTTTGAATTATATATATATATATATATATATATATATATATATATATATATATTATATATATTATATGTGTGTGTATTTATGTATATATGTAAATACGTGTTATTTGGCCCCTTGCGCCCAACTTTCAATAATCTTTTGAATTACTGCATTCATATTTGTAGAAAACGATTCTACAATGCAAAGTGTAACATTTGTTTGATAGCAAAGTGACAGAAATTCTGATTGAGGCTATGAGGACCATTCTTGAGAATAACATTTTGTAGGCAAGTCTTCCAGTAAAAGAACTCCAACATTCATCCACAGTCGTTGATGAATAATTATGACCGCACCATACCCACGAAAATCAGTCAGTTCAAGAAGCTCGAAAAATACCTCTGGCCATATATGCCACTCCTTTGTGTGTGTCATATAATTTTCGCCTGCTTGGGAGTAAGCCTACAAACTACTTTGTTGTTGTTGTTGTTGTTCTTCTTCTTCTTCTTCTTATTTGGGGGGTTAGGCATGGTCTATGGAAGAACCTAAAAAAGTCTGTGAAGAAAGTGTTTCACGTTGAGTTAAGGATTACAGGAATTATAGAATAGGATATTTATTATTTATTTATTAGAATGAAAATGTGAAAAATAAATAATGTGCATGTTAAAAGTACAGAAAAATTATTTATAATAAAATGTAGCGTATTTATTTTAATTTTCGTTGGTGAAACAAGGCTCTATTTGGCCGTAGATTGTAGCATGTTTTGATTTACGTAAATAATTAGGAATATATTGTTTACAACTTGTGTGTGAGGGATATATCATGCACGCATCTTGAGTAAGCTGGCGGTCGGATCATACCTCGTTTGGTGTGCTTGCAATTTTTTTCTTCTTCTTTTTATTATTATTATTATTGAGAATCCTTTTTATCTTAAACGTGAGTCTCTTTTCTCTGCTTGCCTTTAATTGGATTTTTTTTGGATTTATCAGAAATTACTTAGACCAAATACTACTGTTAAGTGTGCTTTCGTCTTCAATGCTTCATATCTAACCTGAACTGCATTGCAGTATTGCTCTTGGTTGCTATCTAGTTTGTGTGTGCGTGTGCTCAGTAATTTTTTACCTTGGAAGCCGGTGGGATTGGCAACTAACTGCCTTTGTCAGTTCCAGGCACATGAAATGAACAGAAAAAGTGGAAGAGATTGATAAGAGAAAAAGGTTTGATCTAGAATTAATGGTAGTTGAACTCAACCAGAACTAATTTACATATTGAAGGTAGACTAAATTAACTTGTCAAAGAAACACATGCATACACTCACATAATAATAGTTATCAAGGCGGCATCCAGTAAAAGGTTGCTGTTAAGCTTATAGCTATTATGAACTGTTCATAATTATATTTATATGTATATCTAATAAAAGGAGCCCATAAAAATATAGTACTTACTTTCTATATATTGGAGTTTTTGTGGGCTCCTTTCATTAGATGTAATTCTGTTGGAACAACATTTTTACCAGTCATACATGTATATATTTGTCTGTACACACACACACACACACACACACACACACACACATATATATATATATATATATATATATATATATATTATATATATATATATATATATATATACACGTATATATTCTGCCCATTTTTCTTTCTTTTTCAACATCCACACTCCACTTTCATTAAAGAGAGTTGGCTCAACAACCCTTCATACATTCCAGTTTTATCTTCTGGATGAAATTTAAGTTTCATCAAAATCTCCTGCATACTCTTTGCTACCGTTTTTGTTTCGCCTATTCTGTGACTTACTTCCTCTCTCTTCTCAATATGACCTGTTATGCTTACTGACAAGTTCATTTGCTGGTCAGTCACCTCCATTCATTCACCATCATCATCAATATTTGTTGTACCATCATCCTACTTTCCATTTACCCTCATAACCTTACTTTTGCTCTTATTTACTCGCAACTTTCTCCTCTTTACTTAGTCAAGATCCTCCCTTACTGTCAACGAGTCTTTCTAGATAAAGTTACTAGGTCTCAACGAGTCTGTCTAGATAGAGTTACTGTCAACGAGTCTTTCTAGATAGAGTTACTGTCAACGAGTCTTTCTAGATAGTTACTAGGTCTCAACGAGTCTTTCTAGATAAAGTTACTAAGTCTCAACAAGTCTTTCTTGGTAAAGTTACTAAGTCTCAACAAGTCTTTCTTGGTAAAGTTACTAAGTCTCAACGAGTCTTTCTGTGTCTCAACGAGTCTTTCTAGATAAAGTTACTACTAATGTCTTTCAGTCTTTCTTTGAAATTCCCTTCCGAAACACCGTACACTCCGTGTGTCCGGGAGAAATATGGAGATAACATTACACTCCTGCAAAAAAAAAAACAAAAAAAGATTTCTCCTCTTGCATATTTATACGTTCCATGAATTTGATATCTGTATCTCTTACTCCGCTTTCATCCGGTCCCGTCATTTTTGCCGCCCAGACAGAGACGGCCGAAGTGTTGAGTTAATTTCTGACTCTTAATATTAAGGATTTTTTTTTTTTTTTTTTTGGGGGGGGGGGGGGTTGGGGGGGGGGGGGGTGTGGCACGTCTCTTCACATCTATACGTCTGGCTGGTTGGTTGTCAGCTTCGTAAAGCGAAACGTCACGTGTTGTCATACAATATTGTTCATATCTGTCCGTCTATCTTTAGAAACACTCCTTTCTCTCTCTCTCTTCTCTCTCTCTCTCTCTCTCTTCTCTCTCTCTCTCTCTTGGGAGTTGTAAATTGCGCTTTCTGTCCGTCTCTAACCTTGGAGTTAAGAAAAGCTCTCTCTCTCTCTCTCTCTCTCTCTCTCTCTCTCTCTCTCTCTCTCTCTCTCTTCGCAGTTAAAATTGAGCATCCTGTCCTATCTCTGAGAGGCAGAGCTCTAATCCAACTCAACTTGGCTACAAGTTCAGCGTTATCTCAAAAAAAGTGTATATATATCTATATATATATATATATATATATATATATATATATATATAATATATATAAGCTAATACCACAGGAAAATGATAGGCAGAAATCCAAGCGCTTTCGCCTTTACTAAGACTGTTTTAGAAAAGACGAAAGCGCTTGGATTTCTGTCTATCATTTTCCAGTGGTATTCGTATTTATTGAAGTCACGTACACCCACTATGATTTTTTAAGTATATATGATATATATATATATATAATATATATTATATATATAGGTATATATATATGTATATATCCTATACATATATATATATATATATATATATATATATATATATATATGTGTGTGTGTGTGTGTGTGTGTGTGTGTGTGTATGCCGGCGATAAATAGAGCCAAATAGCGGGAAAAAACGTATAAAAACACCATCCGCTGCCGATATGAAAGTAGTTTTCTGGATGAAAGCGCCAATCATTTTTTTTTCTTTTTTTTTTTTTTTGTTTGTTGGTTCTTATCTATCGTAGTGACGTAGATGGCCGAAATCTGTTAGTAGATTGGTTAAAGATTTGTTGCTAGGACTTGACTTGCGATATTTTCGGGAATATGGAGTTATGTAAAAGTAAACATTTATGAGCTGAGTTCCTGTAATTTTTCTGTCAATACTAACTCGAGGTATAGGTACAGTGTAATGAACCTCTGGTTTGCTTTGTTGATTGAAAGCAACTGGCTTCGAATATTAGATAAAAGCGTAAGTACACAAACGTATAAGTTTGATTTATCGTTATGTAATAATATACATGTAGCCATACGGGCAACGGGAGAGAGAGAGAGAGAGAGAGAGAGAGAGAGAGAGAGAGAGAGAGAGAGAGAGAGTTGTCAATAGAAGACTAGGCCAAAACAAAGGCAGTGGAACACCATAACAGGAGAATCGTCAGGAGCAGTGATCAAAGGAAAACTTAGAATTCAAGAGCTTTGAGAAAGGAGAGGAAGGGGGGGGGGGGGGGCTCGTGGGGGGCGTGTTGTGGGACTGTGGGTGTATGCTCGAGGCAGGTATTCTTGGATGGGGGCTAGGGGGGTTCTACCTCGGCAGGCAGACGTAACGCGTGTTTTATTGAACCATTATATTCAGATACATATTGTCTTCCTGACACTTGTGACTGGCAGCCTGTCCATACACTGGAAGATTAAAAGTACGGACGGAGAGAAGAAGGAGGAGTCCCTTAAGGATAATATTCAAATTTCTGTTGAAGAGGAACAAGTTACATGGGGATTAAGGTACATTTTTTTTTTTTTTATTAACTGAACCTCTCTTAGCAGCGGCACTCGAAACGTTGTGTGCGAGGTATGAACTCTGATTCTCTATATTCATTGTTTCATTCCTTGCATTTTCATTTTAAAGTTTAAAAATAGCCTTCACTCCTCAAGAAATACTTCGTCTATGGCCACACGTCCAAATTTACATCATGTGATGATTTATTACCGTGTCACGACGTAAATAAAATATTCAGTCGAGACGGGTTTATTGATTAAACGGAGATTTCGTAACCGTCTTCCTGGAGTAGTGTGTACCTACGTATACCGTTCAGTTGTCTTGAGTCTCCCCAACCCAGGGTATAGTTATTATTTATAATAGATTTACGTTCTTTTATGTCCATTTACCGTAGGTGAATTGTGGTTATAGTTCTTTTCATAGCATTATCAGTGCTTATGTGCTTATTGTAATTTGCTACACGCCCCATTTTATATATATGTATATATATATATATATATATATATATATATATATATATATTATATATATATATATATATAATATATATATATATATCCACATAAATGGCATTTCATTCCTTTGGCGACAGAGATTGTGTGTCTGTTTCTGTCCCTGACAGGTTGATATTTCGTATTCCATTCTACCGCATTATATGTATTCTTGGGAAAGATATTTTTGGCCACTTATTAACCCAAGCATCTCATTATACCTAGATACCATGTTGTTGATAAGAGAGAGAGAGAGAGAGAGAGAGAGAGAGAGAGAGAGAGAGAGAGAGAGAGATTCCACGTATACAAAATACCGTCGTTGTTTTACATTGTCCCCATATTAATATTGCCGTTTTCTTTGCTATTATTTGTGGTTGGTTGATGTCTTATGAATTATATATCTTTTCGCCTTATGTGGAAAGACAAACAAGGAAAAGAAGAAAAAAAGCAAACGTAATACAGCATTGAGGAAAGTCCAACCAACAGATAAGCAATATAATGCAATAATTATTGAAATGAGAAGCAATACAATGCAATGGATATATGAATCTTGTAACTAGGTAACGGCGCTGGGTATGTGCTCGCATATTAAGAAAAAACTATTCTACTACCCGATGTAAAGAAAAAACGGGACATTTCGTTCCGTAATCTGGTAGTGGAAGGGATTAAACCTCTCGAAAATGAATGGCACGCGAATCTGGTACATCAGCAGGGAATGAGGGCTCGTTCCATAAATTGGCAGAAGGTGGAGTTGAAAATTATTACCTAACCTAACCCAACCCAACCTAACTCAACTTCACCTAACATAACCCAACCTCACTAACTTGATCTAACCTAATTTAACCTAACCCTCACTAACTTGAGCTAACCTAAGTTGACCCAACCTAACTAACTTAAGCTAACCTAACTAACTTTACCTAACCTAAGCCAACCCAACTTAACTAATTTAACCTAACCTAACCCAACGTAACTAACTTGATGTAACCTTAGTTAACCCAACCTAACAAACTTTACCTAACCTAAGCCAACCCAACCTAACTAATTTGACCTAACCTAACCCAACCTAACTAACTTGACGTAACCTAAGTTAACCCAACCAACCTAACTAACTTAACCTACCCTAACCCAACAAAATTAACCTAACCTAAGCTAACCTAACTAATTTTACCCAACCTAACTAACTTAACCTAAGCTAACCTAACACCCTAATCTAAGGTAACCTAACCCAACCCAACCCAGCTAACTTAACCTAACCAAATCTAATGTAACTAACTTCACCAAACCCAAGGTAACCTGCCAGTCAACAAAATGAAACTTTTGGAGAACTAATGAAAATCAGTTGAGGAATCTTACTGTTGTCATTGGCATCCCTTTGAGTACCATGTCTGTAATAAGGAATTAATCTGTAGATGGCTTATTTGCACCATGATAACAATACAGCCCTTACCAACATTTTTTAACATTTTTTTTTAGGTGTAATTGGAGTGAATAAAAGGGAGACACGAATAAAGAGAGAGAAAAAAATGAAAATGAGTCCATGTAAGGAACAGAGAGATTAGGTGCTCTAGTTTAGATGAGACCTCTAACTTTCGCATTAAATCGAACTATGCTTTCAAAAACAAATTATTATTAATAAGGAAAAAATTGTGGACGTTCCTTTAAACAATTATTATTAATAAGAAAAAATTATGGACGTTGCTTTAAACAATTATTATTAATAAGAAAAAATTATGGACGTTGCTTGAAATAACAGGGCACTGAACTATATAAAAAAAAGAAATAAAAAGCTGAAGCAAACGAATTATTAATTGCCTTAAATGCCTGTGAGTTTGAAGAGTGAATGACAAGCGAATTGATTAAGGTCTTCATTTTTAATGAAGCAATTATTCGCCGATGACGCTAAATCGCGGATTATTATTAAAACAAAGCATTAGTGTTCAAGAGCGACTTGTGCAAACATTGGTGGATGTTTGCTTCATTATTATAATGAGAAGAGATTTGCCTTATTGATAAATAGTTACGGAGGAGTAATGATACCGAACCAGCTTGCTCAGACTTTTCTTTGTTGTTTTATTCTTCATGTTAATCATAATCGGTTTTTATTTTTAGGGATCGTATATTACGCGATTGAATGAGGTACTTGAAATGGAGAATTGAATAAATATGTAAGAAAGTAAGGAGCTTGTTTAGAATTCTATCTTTTTTCTCCACCATTAGTTTTTGTAAATTTCAGTGTATCTGCAGAGTAATTTTTTTTTTTCGTCTGTTACGCTCCACACAGTCACAAACAATACATATTTGTAGACACACACACACACACACACACACACACAAACCATGTGTTAGCCCACTAAATAAGTTGAGCTTCTCTTTACTAATTTCCTTTTGTTAACAAAAAAGGCCCTTTTATTATTTTTTTTCTCAAAAAACGTTAAAAAAAATATGTTACATTGCAAATGCACGCATGAAATCATTTTGCTCTTTAAACACTCTCATCTCCTGTATACAAGATGTATTTCGGATTTACTTACACACACACACACACACATACACACACACACACACACACACAATCAACATCACATAAAAGATTTAGCAAGGATGTTCATTCATTCATTCCCGCGCAAGGGGATTATTGTAAACAAATTTCCTTCCGAATCACAGCCTTCACAGAAAGGCACGCAACTGAGACTGTTGGTACATAACTAAACGTCTACCGCTGACAACGTCTTGCATTCTTGCAGGACTATAAACCACATTCCATGCAGAACAGTTGGATTTTTAGGTGGGGGCGGGGGAATTTTCGTAGCCCTGTTCGAGGCATAACTCACCGGAACGCCTGCATTACTGTTGCCTCTATATTAAGGTTATTTTGTCCGTATTTTGGGGGAGGAAAACTAATAAAGTAGTCGTTAGGGGGCGGGCTTATAGAGGTAACGGCTAATAAAATAGAGAAAATTACAGGGCCCTTTATGGGTTTGCTAAAATAAAGATAGGGAAAATATATGGTTTTTTTCTTTTTTTTTTTTCCTTTTTGCTAAGCAATATTCCGGAAAGCGTGGAATACATTATAGTTAATAAAATATAAAATATATATGCCACACAGAAGCGAAAATACGTGACTATATGAAACCATTATTGTGCAAGAAACCACGTATGGTAATTTTGATTTTCTTTTGTTTTTTATTTTTACAATCGGCTTCACCTGCCTGCGCTTGATGGATGCGCCTGTACTTTTATTGATAGTTATTGCTTTCGCTGATTCTCCTCGCGTTTTGATACATTTTTATCCATTTGTTAACTTATGAATTTATTTTTATAATTTATTTTTACTTTTTAATAATAAGTGAGATCTCTTTACTGTATTTCCCTCTACCTTCTCTTACTCCCTAATGAGTACCATGTTCTTTGGAAGCTTGGATTTCTAGTCAGTGGCCCCTGTGGGGTTGTTCCATATGAATAGTGTTCATCTTCTGAAAATAATAATAATAATATAATAATAATAATAATAATAATAATAATGATGGAGAAACAAATCCACATAACTGTGGAATTGTTTCTCCATTTGAAGACTCGTGCTCTTTTGAGGATTTTTTAATCATAATAATAATAATAATAATAATAATAATAATAATAATAATAATGTAATAATAATAATAATAATTAATAATAATAATAATAATAATAATAATAATAATAATTCATGTTGTCGACATCAGATTACTAAAACAAATCAATCATTCCCCTTGGTAATCTCATGATTCATTCCATCTGCATTTCCACACAATAAAGTCAGCAGAAATATACGGCACAAATTTTAAGCAATGTTTATTTTTTTTATTTATTTTTTTTTAGATGCCACCCCCAGAACCCGTCAGATTCATTGTTTATTCTGGAGAACAAGCCAGGTCAGAGAAGGTCGGGGTAAGATTGATTGCGTAATGCGTGTTGGGTTATGGAGCTACATTTCTCGAGGATCGATGTCATGTTGGGCAGGCATAGCCCTGGGCTGCTTCATTCTATTATCTCTTCATCTATTATCTATTAGCTCGAAAGGGTGTTCCTTGACAGAGAGAGAGAGAGAGAGAGAGAGAGAGAGAGAGAGAGAGAGAGAATAATATTCATGCCTCAGAAAAACATGAGTATTATGTGATGCTGATGTTCCGATTTCAGTTTCATCAAAGAATCTCAAACTGAGATAATATCAGTTTAATTACAGTAAAATCAGTGTTTCATTCCACGTTGTTTCGTTAGGGTAAGAGCGCGGTGATAGAGGGGTTTGAAATACAATGGTTTGCCTATTTTAAGGGATGAGACTTCGAGCAGAGGCGTTAATGAGTTCCCGAAGTCGCAGTCGAAAACTGAGAATAAGTCATCAGAAGTGTTGATGTCACTCATGATGGTGTTGAAGTTTGAATCTTCCTTATTATGGCCTTTAAAAATCCATGATTGATATTAGTTTTCCTTTATTTATTTGTGTGTGTGTGTGTGTGTGTGTGTGTGTGTGTGTATTGTTGGCGTTGAATGATACTTCGTTTGCATTATTATCATCTAGTATCTATCTATCATCTAATGCAGGGGTTCTTAACAGAGGGTATCCACACCCCTTGGGGGTATGTGAACCCCATGCTGGGGGTATGGGATTTGATCTTTGGACAGGGTATATGTTATAAATAGATAACCATATAAAGCTATGAATGCTTTGGATTTTCTTGCATGTTGTATTCCTAGCTATTCTGAATGCTTTTTATTTTCTAGTATGTTGTATTCCCTGCTATTCATACCTAAAGTATGCATTGAACTTAATATATTATGTTATATTCTCGACAAATAGGAAGTGGACTTAAGCAAAGGGGGTATGGAACTATAGTGGGCAATTCATTGGGGGTCTGATCTTATGTATAGTTTTACAGACATTCATCTTGGCGATGTAATATTGCGAAGAGAAGACCAAGTAATCAATGAAAGATAACAACAAAAGAAAAACGTGCGTTCGATAGGGCTATGACTGTCGTTTATGGGGAAATGTATTTGATTATATATTTGATAGGGCGTGTCGCTCTCTGGTGTGAATTGCATTGATTTACACCAGAATATCTGTCACCCTTTCCATGCAATTAAACTTAACGTCTGCTATTCATCATGTCTGACTCCTCCTGAAAGATATATGTGTGAAGTACCGTAAATGCCGTAATAAGATTCATTTTAGGTTTACGTTCTTCACAATAATTTCAGTGTTGCTCTCTTATTGGCTGGTTTCTGAATATAGCTGGCCTTATTACAGCACGGGCGCTTGCTTAAGTGAAGGTGTTAAAGGGTCTAAGCAGACTTAAAAGGAAAAAAATATATATTATTCTAAAGTGTTTTTTGCTGTTTTCCCCGCATCATAAATAACCGCGCTTATGGTCTGGCAGTTATGTAACCAACCCTGTTCCCGTGACTTGTAAACAAAGTCACTCGGATATTTCAAATCAGGATGAATGAGTGACTCACCGAGACCTCGATTTTTGGAGAGAGAGAGAGAGAGAGAGAGAGAGGAGAGAGAGAGAGAGAGAGAGAGAGAGAGAGTCCTTCAACTTGGGGTCTATTGACGAAAGCAAACTCTCCTTGAAGGCGACGACAACGGCGGCAGCCGCGTCTGCTTTTCTTGTTATTGATTATGAAACCGTAGGGCTTGTTGCCAGGTCTTTTTTTTTTTCCACTTTTGGTAATGAACTGTTCCCGTCATGTAACTGCTAGAAAAAGTTCTTTAGATGCATATTTTCATCTACGTGTTTATTAATTTCATTTTCGTTGTTATAAATTTTCCCATTAAGTCTTTCAGTAGCTGTCTGGTATCCTAGACCGATTTTTCATTTTCCTCTTACAAGAACGAGCCCCACATGTAACTCCGAAACAAATAATCTTACTCGTTTTCTCTATGAGTGCCAGCGCGTATATTTCTTGGCACTGAACTTGCATCCATGTTTAGTAATTTTTATTTTTATTTTTTTGTTTCCTTCCGCCCGCCTTGTACAGTTAGACGTAACAGGTGCCGGTCTGCGGAAGTCAGCGGGAAAGGCATTTGTTTTCTCTCTTTCTCGCTCTCTCTGTCTCTCTCTGTTCGATATCGGTTGTCAATTTCATTATTCCGTCGTAGGTGAGTATCCTGAGGCAGCAAACTCATTACGTACAACTATAGGTATGACAGGAAAATCTTGAGTCTTGGGCCGCTATCTTGATTGATCTCGACAGCGGTGACGTTACCTTGTTTTGGATGAATACGCTCCTCATTGGCAGATGCCGGAAAACGTCATGGGTGTGTCATCAGCGGGAGGGCGGCTGAGTGGAGGAAGTAGCGGTGACGCACGCGAACCCCATCCACGATTGGCCCAAAACTGTGACGTCACAGGCGAAGATGCCTCTGAGAGGCTTCTCGACTCTCGTCGAGTGCGAGTGGAGTGGAGGAGTGACTGGAGTGGAGAGTGTCCCAAGCTCCATCCCGAACGAACGGTTGGTGTTTAGTAGGAAGCTTGACGTCGGTGCGTGAACCCTCCCAGCGTTTCGTTCTCGAACATTGTCCTCAATCTTGGAGATATATCACATTTCCATGTGCAAGGTGTTTGTGCACCGACACGTACTTATCGCTATGTGTGGAAATGTCTGAAGTGGTGTTTACCTTGCAGGTAAGCTTGAATCGTGTAGTAAAAAGCCAGTGTACGAGATATTTTAGACGAAATTTCGTTTGTCCAAGGCGTTTATTTACACCTCGTCAGTAGAATGTAGGTTTTGTAGGGATAACCGAAATTTTTCGCGTATGGTGAGTGGACTGAATCCTGCCAAGGTTAAAGGGATATGTGCAATTATGCTGTGTAAAGATTTATTGAACAGCCGCGTAGGCATCGCAGTTATTTAGGCTGAATCTCTTTTCTGTTTGCTTTTTGGGTAGGTGTGGTGTCTTCAAGGTCTTTTCTCCAAGGGACAGTAGCCGTGGGGCTATAACCTCTAATCGACTGTCCTCTTAATTCTTTACAAGTGGCAAATTTGTTCAATATTTCTAATTTGCTCTTTATTTGGTGTTCGTGTTGTTAAGGAAATAATAGACTTGCTTATCCACTTTTCAGTTTCATGAAGGTAGTTTTAATTAGGTAGGCCTACCTGTATGTTTATTATTATTTTTTTTTCTTAATTCCCAATATGAATATTGCCCAGTTACTCAGAAACATCGCTGAGCCAGAGAAGCGTATTTTAAGGAAAATAGAAAAAACTATATAAAATCAACTCGCTTAATTCTGCCATTCTTTTTAACAGCAATTGCATAAAAGAGGGTTTTCTACCAAAATTTTATTATTATTGTTATAATGCCGCTTTGCCAACTGAATTGAAGGTATATAGCGTACCTGCAGTTTGTCTATCGTGGCCTTATCGACACTATATTTTAAATTTTTATATTAGTATTTTTTATTATATATTACTATTAAGAAAGACCAGGAACAGGCAACGCAGTGTCCTGATATGGAATATTAGAGACTTGAATAAAATAAAATTCCTTTTAATGGAGTCATTTAAAATTGGTTTTTCAAAAGGTTTGTTTTTTTTTTCCTTCGTGTTCATTATTTTTTTGTTTTCTATCTAAAGGTTCACTTTGGCTTTGTCGAATTGGTCTAAAAGAGTTCAATTGTAAATTATATTGTTGGTGATACAATTTCTGCTGTCATTATCGTTGTTACGCTAGTGGTTTACAAAATTAGTTAATTTTTACATGCCTGTCTCAAAGAACAAAGCGACGTGATGATTACGTTTACCCACTAACGGTGTCATTTTTGTCCTTGACTTAGGTAGTGTGGTCATTGTAAATTAATCATTGCTGTGATTGCCAATGGTGGCCACGTGTATAGATGACGAATTGTCATTCATTTTTATTGTATCAAAAATTTCTGAACTGTGGGGAATATATATATATATATATATATATATATATTATATATATACTATATTATATGCTAATTATATTCAGCAAAGGCCACAGGAAAAATAAGAGATAAATACCTAGCGCTTGTGTGTTATTTCGACACATTTTGTGGCCTTAGCTGAGGAATTACATATATGTTATATATATAATGTGTATATATTTTGTTAATGTAACGTGTGCGTGGCATTATGGAGCCATTATTATATACCCGTTTTAGTACACCGACGATTGAACGTGTTTGTACATTTACTAGGAATGTTGGTATTAAAAAGTGTGAGAGTGAAAGGTTATGCACTCCCAGTATTGTGCAAGTTTAAATGGAAGAGCAACTTAAGGGTGTGTAATCGCACACAGAGGCGCAGCTGGTGCCATTAATTCCTTATTTACCGGAAGGAAGAGGAAGTGTTCAAGTTTGCTCATGGCGGGAGGGAAATGATTTCAGAGCGGAATGCTGGTGTGCATATTTGACAGCTTGCAGTTGCAAAGAATTAATTTTTATTTGACAAACAACACGAATGTTATACGAACGAACGAGGAGCTTGGGTCTAGGTGAACGATATGTTTTGTGCAGACAGAACGAACGTGAAACTTGGGTCTAGGTGAACGATGTGTTTTGTGCAGACAGAACCAACGAGAAACTTGGATCTAGGTGAACGATGTGTTTTGTGTAAACATAACGAATGAACAAAAAGCTTGGCTCTAGGTGAACGGTGTATTTTGTGCAGACATAACGAACGAACGAGAAACTTGGGTCTAGGTGGGCGATGTGTTTTGTGCAGACGTAACGAACGAACGAACGAGAAACTTGGGTCTAGGTGGGCAATGTGTTTTGTGCAGACATAACGAACGAACGAACGAGAAACTTGGGTTCTAGTGGGCAATGTGGTTGTGCAGACATAACGAACGAACGAACGAGAAACTTGGGTCTAGGTGGGCAATGTGTTTTGTGCAGACATAACGAACGAACGAACGAGAAACTTGGGTCTAGGTGGGCAATGGTGTGTGCAGACATAACGACGAACAAACGAGAACTTGGGTCTAGATGAACGATGTGTGGTAGCACGTAACGAACGAACGAACGAGAAACTTGGGTCTAGGTGGGCAATGTGTTTTGTGGAGACATAACGAACGAACGAACGAGAAGCTTGGGTGTAGGTGAACGATGTGTTTTGTGCAGACATTCAGAGTTGCTCTTCAAGGTTCAACGTTTTTCAAGAAGAAATGTGGGTCGGTTCCGGCGGATGTGCAGAAGAATTACCGGTAGTTATCCGAAACACAAGAGCATGAAATGGGATTTAATTTAATAAAACTGTAATCGGGAAAATTTAAAACCAGGTGCAACAACGTGAGTGAGACGAGAGGTTTAGATTCCGCTGGAATAAGAACAATAAGCAGGAAGATGTGGTATTACGCGCGCGCGCTTGGTGTGTGTATATAAGTGTGGTGTGTGTGTGTGTATATATAATATATATAATATATATATATATATATACTATAAATATATATATATATATATATATATATATATATATATATATATATATATATATAGTTGAAGTTTCTAGGGTTAGGATGTAAGATGTATTTTGTAAGTAGTTGCTAGTTGTGTGAATAAACAAAGAATACGTAGGTGATTGGGTTTGTATGCATAGAGAACGATTGATTAGCAAGCACGCGCTTTGCATTCTGTGTGATGAGAAAGGAGCCTTTTGTGTTCTAGAATAGATAAGATGTTTATGCAAAATGTAAGGTGATTAGCGCCATGTTTATTCGTTATCGCAGAGCTGCACATATGACTGACTTCTCTTACATTTGTAATGAGTTCTTATTATGCTTTGTTAAGTGTTCCATTGGATAATCCTCTATTCAAAAGGATGAAGCAGTATCGATCTCATTAATAAGAGTTTGTCTGTGTGTGTGTGTGTGTGTGTATGTAGCTGTCCAGGCTAAAGTTCGTCCTCGCTTTTTATTTTATTTTATTTTATTCCCAGAACAGGAGGCCTCTATGGTCGAAAGGAGTCAGCGAAATGGCCAACCAATAATCTTGAAGCTTCAGTTTATTACTCAGCAAAAAACCTTCTTTCCCCATTCCCCCACTCTCTCTCTCTCTCTCTCTCTCTCTCATCATCATCATCATCATCATCATCATCTTTTTCTGCCTGACGTACCAGTGTGTGGTCTTATCTGTTTCTTGGATGATGTTATATCTTTGTAGGAGATTTGGCTATTTATTATTATTATTATTATTATTATTATTATTATTATTATTATTATTATTATTATTATTGGTAGTGGTAGTAGTAATAGCAGTATGTTGTATGTTGCTGTTGCCACGACTACAGTCAATACCGTTGTGTGTTGCATCACTAACTGACCATTAACCTTGATATTGATTGCAACAAACGTGGTGACGATAGTAACAAGATTGTCAGGTAAATCAAACCCTGATGTAAAGAGAATGCCATTCTGTGGGTAATAATTTGCCGTCTTACTCGAGCAGGTAGTCAGGATTTACGAATTACGGAAATAGAAGAAAATCAATGTCTACTTTCTTCCCCTCCTCTGTACTACTCAGTCCACACGACGAGATCGAAGAAGAAATGTACAAACATCTCTTCTTTCTGTATTTTAATAATAATGATAATAATAATAATAATAATAATAATAATAATAATAATAATAATATCTTAATCTTTTTAACTGCAGCAAAACCACAAAGCAAAAACCAAATAAACCCTTGTGCGTGTTGTGGCATATTTAGTTTCTCAAAATGTTGTCTCAATTCCGGGGAGGTTCATCTTGCCTGGAGGCTGGAATAATTGTAGTTACAGTTATAATCCTCTTAAATGTCACTGCAGGGAGAGTTTAGCCTTCAGCCGCGTGTGTAATCTGGCTGCCTCCTCATGGGCGCTAAGATAGAATACGCTTATGGTATTAGATTGAAGGTTAATTACCACACGCTCTCTCTCTCTCTCTCTCTCTCTCTCTCTCTCTCTCTCTCTCTCTCTCTCTCTCAGCGGCGGAACTTGTTGGGAGTTGAGCACGAGTTATTTGCAAGTATGGGAAGGGGCTGAGCTGTATAATAATTTCTAGGAATTATTTTTCAACTGAAAACTGCTTTTATGAAAGTTTAAGTAAATAAATAAATAACATGATTTGGTGTAAAGAGTCACGTTAGCTTGTTTATTACTTTCGTCAACATTATTATGTAATATTTAAGATTCTCTCTCTCTCTCTCTCTCTCCTTATAACCCCATGACGCCTGTGGGAGTATTTTATGATCAAAGAAAACGTATAAAGACGAAGCATATTTAACTATATATATATATATATATATATATATATATATATATATATATATATATATATATATATATATATAATCTCTGTATTGTAATTATGTTGTTGAAAAGTCCTTTAAATTGCCGTAATTAGGCTATATTGGAAAATCATTTGTATAATTATTTTATTGAAAATTCCACTGGATTGTAATAATGATGAGGAAGATTTAGCTTTAGTAGAGTGACTATATTGAAAATTAATGTAGAACGGTCAAATCCTTATTGAGTATTCCTCCAAAGTATAATACATTATAATTCTAGGGAAAAGGCTTCTGTGACTTTATTGAAATTACAGTAGCTTTTAAGAAGTGTTTTTGATATTCATCTGTACTGCTAGGAGATCTGTTAGAGTTAAGCCATGACTTACTGCAACCAATCTTTGCTTCATGGACGGTACTAAAGCAAAGATCACTTGTATGACCAAGCTTACCAGGTTTCTGTTCTGCGGTAGGCCTATGCCAACAACCTTGATTATATTTACATTTTGGGTTAGGACTAATTCTACAGACATTTTCCTGTTTACTTCTACAATATCCATTCTGATTAGGTTCGTGTAAATCAGTAGATTGCTATTTCAGTGGAAACCAGCCATCGAAACATCTTTCTCTCTCCCCAGTTCGTGCTGGGAGTACATCCTCCCCCTCCTCCTCCTCCTCTCTGTGTAGGATGTGTGTGTAAATAGTTCGTCTTTAAACCTTATATGTAAGGCGGGGAACCCTTTCGTGGTGGCGAGAGAGAGAGAGCTGATGGAATTTTCTGGTGAATTTTTTGTTTTAAACCATAAGAAGGCTGCTTCTTTTAATGTTTTTATGGGTTGCGCTCTCTCTCTCTCTCTCTCTCTCTCTCTCTCTCTCTCTCTCTCTCTCTCTCTATATATATATATATATATATATATATATATATATATATGATATATTATATATAATTATATATATATATATATGTATATATGTATATATAAATGTGTTAATATATTATGTATGTGTAGACGCATATTATATACGTGTATATGTATATGCACGTATATAATATACGTCTACACATATACATAGATATATTTTATAACATGTATAAAGTATATATATATATATATATATATATAGTTATACTATATATATATATATATATATATATATATATATATATATATATATATATATATATATGCCACGAAGGAAAATAAACGAAGGAGTGTCCGCGAGACCTTTTGACGTTCAAACGTCCTTTACTAAGCAGATGAACTTAGTAAAGGACGTTTGAACGTCGAAAGGTCTCGCGGATACTCCGTCGTTTATTTTCCTTCGTGGCATATATCTTTATTTATGGATTTATCACGTTCCTAACTTTCGTGATTCAGTTATACATATATGTATATGTATGTGTGTGTGTGTGTGTAGTACTAAACTGTTCACTTGCACATCCCGAGATGCACGTTAGGCCTATTCATCCATAATCCTCCATCTGTCTTTAAAGGCCTCAGGGCTTTATTGTACTATGCATGTAATGGATGCAAATAGATTGGCCTACTGCTTTTAACAGCTCACGTCAGTTGAAGAGCGTCCGTAACAGATGGAGTGGTTGTGTTGGAAAATATATATATATCCGGTCCATCTGTATTATGCAACGTGTATGATGGGAGGGGGGGGGCGGTTGATGTCTTTCGTACATATGATTGCTGTAGTGAGTTTTGTAAGCTTCTATTATAAATTTGGTGCTTAGTAAGCTACTCTCATTGATATTGTTAGTTCAGGAAGGTGCTCTTATTAATATTTGTTGGGTTTAAGCTACTCTTATTAATATTGTTAGTTTGGGAAGGTACTCTTTTTGATATTGTTAAATTGAGAAGATGCTTTTATAAATATTTTTACTTTAGGAAGCTACTCTTATTAATCGAGTGTTTAGTGAGCTCCTCTTATTGATAAAAGAATGAAGGCACAAAGAGAAGAAAAGAAAAATTTAAGAAAAGCAAATGATTATTGCATTTGTCTCCCACACCATTATTTACTCCGCAGTTCGGTGTCGTTCGATGCAAATGAAGAAACCTGTTTTTTTCTTTATTTGTATTTTTAGTTTTTTTTACCTTCAAAACCTTTTTATTAACTCCTGTCCTTATTACGGGGATGGCGGTCTGGCGTGACTCTCTTCGACGTCGACTTAATTTGTTCTTTTGAGAGGAGCCGGCCATTTATCTTTTTTTATTTTTTTATTTTTCATTTTTTTTTTATTTTCCCTTCCATCTTCTTCTGCTGCTGCTGCTCTTGCCTGCAGTGGTTGGTCTGTTTGATCACGTGACTCCTCATGCAAATATGCCGACCTTCTGTTGCATTAGAGGTCTCCTTCGGTCGTGCCATTAAGGTTCGGAGACGCGTCCTAATTCCCCCCTCCCCCCTCCCCCACCCCCTCCTCCCCCCTACTCCTTCAATCTAAAAGACAAGTTATTTGTTTTGTGGGGCTTAATAGCCTACCTACCTACCTTCCCTTGTACGGGGCCGTTTGTGTCTTTGTGTTTGTTTGTGTGTTTGTATGCGTATGCGTGTTGCGAAAATGAGGTTCAGTGGCAATGTTGAACGCCTGGGGTAAGGTCACAGTATGTTGCCGTATACAAACACATGCACACACACATACATACATACATACATATATGTATGTATATGTGTAACCTGGTACTACTGTTCAAGTTATACCAGAGAATTGAGAATAAAGATACCTGTTTGTTTAGAGAAATATCTTCAAAATAATAATAATAATAATAATAATTATTATTATTATTATTATTATTATTATTATTATTATTATTATTATTATTATTAAGCCTACTCCTACCTCCAGATCTACCCCAATTTCCAAGGGCCATTTCGAGAATTTTTTCAAAGGAGAGCCGTGTCTAGTCTGCTTTGCTGCATCTTCCGGCAATTTAAGTGTTAGTGGGAAACCACATACGGGCCCTATTTCTCTCTCTCTCTCTCTCTCTCTCTCTCTCTCTCTCTCTCTCTCTCTTGCTTTATTTTAGTTCGGACATCCTGAGTTGGCGTTATGTTGTTTACATGTTTAACGGGTCATTTCCTTTGGGATGAACATTTGAGATTGCGTTTTTAGAACGAATTTCTCTCTCTCTCTCTCTCTCTCTCTCTCTCTCTCTTCTCTCTCTCTCTCTCTGACTCCAGCGCGGCGTACAGTCGAAAGTAATTTAATGGAGCAATGTTGCTTTTGTATAGATCTTGTTTATTAGGGCCCTAAAATTTGCCTCATTAACCAGAAGGCACGTAACCTAGATGTTTTTGCCAAATTATCCACCATAATTTCGTCGCCCTGTTCTTTTCCTCTCTCTCTCTCTCTCTCTCTCTCTCTCTCTCTCTCTCTCTCTCTCTCTCTCTCTCTTGACGCTAGTTACATAAGTCGATAAATTATTCATCATCATCATCAGCGATGCTTTTCCAGTCTGGCTCCGCTTAGGCCTAAAGGTGAAGCTTTGGAACGTAAAGTATATTCTCTGTTGCTTGGATGCTCTCAGCCTCTGAGTCTGAACGAAATGTTTCTTCTCGCTCTGAATGAGAATTAATCTGCGCGTTCCGAAAGAAGAGTTGTATCGCTCTGATAATTATACTACGTGGCACTGGTCATTACGTCGAGTCCTCTGAAGAGGGCTGAAGGAGTCATTTGAGCGAGTGTTGCGTTTTTCTTCTTGAATAAAGTGAGTGAAAGGTAGTTTAGTTTAGATTGCTAACTTTCTTTCAGTTTAGTGGCTAATGTTGTAGCATGGGTATTTCATCCTTTTTATGCTATGTTTTGTTGATGTAGTGCAGTGTTTTCTATTTTTCATTTTTATTTTTTTTAAGTGGGGAGACTTTGACAGTGTAAAAAGAAAAAAAAAGAAAAAAAGAAGCGAGATTCTTCCTCGTGAATGAGATGGTCTCATATCCTGCAGAGCCTCTTGACAATCGGTAATAAATGGTAGACGCTGCTGCATTATCTCTTGAGTACTCAACTTTTTTCTCTCCACCAGTTGCTCTGTGCCCTTTCACAACCCCCCACCTCCCCCTCCTCCTCCTCCTCCTTCCACTTCCTTCCCCTCCTCCTCCAGTCCTTCCCCAAAAGTTATCGTTAGTGACTCTCCACTTTCTCTTCAACTAATGGGCACTAAAAAAAAAAAAGATTGGAATTGTAACCGATCCTACTTCCGTTTCTTAAGAGATTTATCTTTCGCAGTCGAAACCTCACTTCCGGGCTGCTCGTGTGCGAGCAACAACCGGTGCTGGCCCAAGACCAGCTCAGCCTAAGAATATATAAGCAACAACAGCAACAACAACATCTTCCTAGTATCCTTAACTTTCCTGGAGGAGCCTCCCCCACCCACGCCACAACACCCCCGACTGCGTGTAATCTCAACAACAATACCCCCGTCTTTTTCCCCCTTCCCGTATCATCTTTCCCCTCCCTACTCTTTCCGCGCCTCCCCCTCCATCTCTACCTCCCCTTCCCATCTTCCCCCCACTCGAGTACAACATCAAACCGAACGTTTTGGCTTCATTCCAGGGTTAGTCGGTAACCGTGTCATTGTCACAGCCCCGTGGAAGGAAGAGGAAGAAAGACGTTCCCCCCTTCTCCCCCAACCCCCGGCATTCCCCCACCCCCTAGAGAACTCGCTGACCCCTGCGACAGGATATTGACGTCTTTGCGCTTTTATTCGACCTGTTGGTGATTCTTTCAGCCGTTCTTTTGGGGCTGTGATTTGTTTGTCTTTTTTTTTCTGACTGTTGGTGAATGACATTTGAGCCCCTGTAGCCTTCAGCGTTGTTTGTTTTTTTTCAGGGGCGGAGGGGGGGAGGTGTTAAAGTTTAGGGGTTTCTTATATTTTTGTGATTTTTTCTTTGTTTCACTTATAGGTAGGTTTTTTTTTTATTATTATTTCTTCGATGATGTCGAACACATTTCCTTACAACACTCATTGTTTTCGCACTTGTTGATAAATTTCTTACAGTATGTTGCCTATTGTTTTTACACTTCTCGATGAATTTCTTACAGTCTGTTGTTAAATGTTTTCGCACTTCGGTAATAAGTCTTTACAGTATCAGTATGTTGTCTATTGTTTTCGCACTTGATAAATTCTTACAGTCTGTTGTTAAATGTTTTCGCACTTGATATATTTCTCAAAGTATGTTGTTAAATGTTTTCGTACTTGATAAATTCTTACAGTATGTTGTTAAATGTTTACTCACTTGATATATTTCTCAAAGTATGTTGTTAAATGTTTTCGTACTTGATATATTTCTCAAAGTATGTTGTTAAATGTTTTCGTACTTGGTAAATTCTTACAGTATGTTGTTAAATGTTTTCGCTCTTGTTGATAAATTCTTACAGTATGTTATCTATTGTTTTCGCACTTGATAAATTCTTAAAGTATGTTGTTAAGTGTTTTCGCACCTGTTGATAAATTTCTTACAATATGTTTTAGCACTTGATAAGATTCTTATAGTATGTTATTAACTGTTTTTGCATTTGTTGATAAATTTCATTAAATATGTTTAGTGTTTTCTCACTCATTGATAAATTTTATACAATTTGTTGGTTATTTATTTAGTCTTTTTTTGTGATTTGTGAAACATTTCCTGTATTTTTTTGCCATTGCTTTTACACACACTGATGTGGTTTTTATTCGCAAGATACCTCTTCCAACATTGCCTTTTATTTATTTATTTATTTATTTATTTTTTGACATATATAATTTCCGAGCCATTTCATTTTCAGATTTCTCTCATAGGGGAAGAGCTGAGGTTTCTCCCTCCCCACCCCCCTTTTTTTTTTAGTCTGGTTTGTGTGTGAGTGTGTGCGCGTGTGTGTGTGTTCCAGTGATGTGCGTTGCACCGGTCGTAATTCCTCATTGAAATCGTATGTTTCGTATGAAAAGAGAAACACAAAACATTTTTCCAACCCCCTCCCCCTCCCCACCCCGCCCCGCCAGCATTGTGCTGCATTTTCGTTTTTGTGACGATTCGGTCGCTGTTGTTGGTGTCTTTGTTGTTTTTGTTTCCGCCGCCACGGCTTTTGTTTTTCGAGAACGTAAGCTCACCTTACCTTTGTTTGCTGGGTTTTAATTGCGTGTAATCTTCTTAGGTTTTGCAGTCCCCCTCCCAGTAAAGTAGGAAAGGGGGCTATTGTGTGACGCTCATTATTTGAATCCATCCCTTCCCCCCCCCCCCTCCCCCTAAACCATTCTCTCTCTCTCTTCCCTCTCTTCTCTCTTCTCTCCGTCTCTCTCTCTCTCTCACAGTGGTGAATAATGTTTTCAGTTGAGAAGCCCTGCAGCTACTTTTTCGTTTATGCTTGGCTCCTGTTGTGTATATGACTTTCTTAACAATTTGCCGGCAGTTTTATGGATCTCTCTCTCTCTCTCTCTCTCTCTCTCTCTCTCTCTTATATCTATATATATATACGTATATAGTATATATATATATATATATATATATATATAGACTTTGAATGAGGCTAAACTTCTTTTTCTCTCCAGGTAAGCTCCGCAGGAATAAAGAAAGATTAAATCACGTCTATACCAAAAGACAGTCTCTGCAAATAATACCATCAAATTCAGTATACATACTATATATTATTATGTATATAATATATATAATCTTCTAGGCTAAATCCCTAGTCGGGGTCGCTGTTTTTTATGACCCCTTTCCAGGTATTTCCAAATGCACTGGTTCGCCATATGATTTACTGGCAGATGCCCTTCCTGGCTTGTGCCCTCCCCGTTGGAGCGGGAAAGATTAAAGACGTAATCGCTGCTAATTGATATATGAGTGTGTGTTGTGTTCCGCGAATAAGCTGTTTGTCACAAGAGGGGTTAGCTTCTAAGAAACGCACAGAATTTATCCAACTCCTCTCTTGTTTCCACACATGGTTAAAGAACTTCAGCCATATCAGAGACAACGAACATATAGCTACACTTATACATCATCAGAAAGGAGGACTCTTGATAAAGCAAGAAACTGCAGACACATTATTGATCCGCACTTGGCCTCGGATCAGTGGAACTTGTCCCTCTCCTCCTCGTCTTCCGAATGCTATTATCTGCCGCGGTGGTTTGTAACCCAGATTTTGAGTTTCTTTTCGCCCAAGTCGGTTAGTCTTCTCGGCTCAAATTAACCTCCTACCGCGAAAGTTCCCGTCCTGTTATTTGTGTAGTCAGGTGTAGGTAGCTAAGGTGTAGTGAAGTCGTTCAGGTGTAGTAAAGTCAGTCCCCCGTCTGCACAGGGGCTTGCAATTGTAGTGAAGACTTTGTACTGGTTTTAAGTCATCTTAAACCTCTGTATCCCTTAGGGGTGTAGTGCTATCGGTCTCTAACAAACTGAAATTTGTTTGTCAGTATGTAGTCATTTCCATTTGTGGGGCTATTTTTTATTTATTTATTTGTTTGTTTGTTGTTATTCTTTTCCATTATCAGTGTCGAGTACTCCAGTAGTAAAACATGAACGTCCATATATCATGTAAATGAATTTTCCGTCTAGAGGCTATTCACACGAAAAGGTGCTTTTAAGATTCCGACGTTAAAAGCAGTGATAGGCCTAGGTTTGGGTTCTATCCCCAGGGCAAATAGCACAGAGTACACCGCCGCCCCCAACG
>NC_087216.1:13640272-13697772 GCF_015104395.2 Macrobrachium nipponense | reverse complement strand
ACACAGGATATTTACCGAGGCCTGCCCGCCGTCCTTGGGTCTTCATATCATACTTTCTAGGGTTTGAAACCTCGGGGGGGTTTGGGGGGGGGGTGGGGGGGGGGGGGGGACGTCCGTGCAAAGCCTGCTGCATCGTGCCCCTAAAAAAAAATAAGAAAAAAAAATGTTACACGAAAAATGAAACAGTATGGAATTCGAACGAGTGAAAAATTGTCATATGGAGAGGAGAGAAAGGAGAGAAGAGAGAGAGAGAGAGAGAGAGAGAGAGAGAGAGACTTTGACATTTCGCCGGGAGGGAATATTGTCGTACGTAAAGGGAAACAGTTGAAATTTCACCGAGAAGAATTTAAAGATATATATATATATATATATATATATATATATATATATATATATATATATATGTGTGTGTGTGTGTGTGTGTCTGTGTGTGTGTGTATGTGTATGTGTATATATATTATATATATATATATATATATATATACATTGAATTTTCTTTTTAATTATGAACATCTTGTTTCTGAAAGCTTGCTCAGCAAAATGATACGTTTTTACATGTTCCTCATAGATAGTTACACTTTAAGTAAATGCCCAAATACCTGTAATAATAATAATAATAATAATAATAATAATAATAATAATAATAATAATAATAATAATAATAACAACAATAATAATAATAAATTCTTAAAAGGCCATTTCAGTATTACCGACCCCAGCAATCAGACCTAATGGATTCATTTCATTTCTTCTATAATACAATGACATTTACGTCTGTGCTATATATCCGGATATCGAGCAGTTTTTGTTATTGTTTAGCATCGGAATGACGCGATTTCCAGCCATAACAAAACGTCCTCTCAACCGGAAACTGAAATCTGTTCAGTTACCGTAAAATGCAGTCTCATGGTTCGCATAAGATTCTCCTCTTACGTGAAACTCGGTAACGATAAATATTTAAGAATCACCGTCTCTGTTCAAAAACAACTTCATTGAAGTTGAGGAAGAGTGCCGTATTCGGAGCATCTCTATTTTCTAACGAATACTGTGAATAGGGTACAAGTTCTGAATAATGATAATAATAACACAAATTCTTCGCCCTTTCATAATAATATAATAACAAATTCTTTGCCATTTTATAATAATAATAACACAAATTCTTTGCCATTTTATAATAATAATAAGACAAATTCTTCGCCCTTTCATAATAATATAATAACAAATTCTTTGCCATTTTATGATAATAATAACACAAATTCTTTGCCATTTTATGATAATAATAACACAATTCTTTGCCATTTTTTAATGATAATAACTCCAAATTCTTTGCCATTTTATAGTAATAATAAAACAAATTCTTCGCAATTTTATAATAATAATAACAGATTCTTTGCCATTTTGTAGTAATAATAACACAAATTCTTTGCCGTTTTATGATAATAATAAAAAATTCTTCGCCAGTTTGTAGTAATAACACAAATTCTTCGCCATTTTGTAGTAATAATAACACAAATTCTTCGCCATTTTGTAGTAATAATAACACAAATTCTTCGCTATTTTATAATAATAATGATAATAACAATTTCTTCGCTATTTTAGTGACTAATGCTATTATGAGATTTTTAGGAATAATAATAATAATAATAATAATAATAATAATAATAATAATAATAATATTGTATGTTATGTTACCGGTTTGTTTTATAAAATATATTATTGTGAAGGGAGAAACTTGTAAAGGTTATGAAATTTAAGTGAAACATGAAATTTTAAAGGAGATAAGCCTAATATATTTATTTGATTAAATGAAAGCTGCTTCGTTTCATAAAATGCAAAGGAAAGAAAACCGTAGTTAGAATATGCGTTGGACTCTTGAAAAAAAAAAAGTATATACTAAAAACTTGACTACAAGAATATTATTATACCCATAATTGAAAAACAGAAAAAGGGACGTGGTATATCAGTAACTGATCTCTGATAACTACAATATTTCGCAGTCTTGATTCATCTTTATTCATATGACCTACAAATTGTTAATTTGGAATTTAGAATCTGTAGTAACAGTAATTCATATGTATATCTTGACCACTTAATGTTATGTCAGTGTTTTCTCAACTTAGTATTTAGATGATTAAATTGTTATGTGATGTGGCGTTGCGTGGATTTCAAGTGTTAGGTATTGAATGTACGTCGTCCTACATGAAAATTGTTGTGGGTCATCTAAACGTATTATTTCATTTTATATTAGTAGATTGCTAATATATTTAACTGTAATATATATGTTCAATTATGTACAGTATTGATATCCAATTGCGTATAGTATATATTTATATATATTCATACATTGAAAAGATTTTTTCATTGCACAGAAATATTTCCCAGAGATTTCTCTGAATGTTGCAAAAGTTTTCATTTCCAAGAAGAGGATTCCGGAGGTTTTATCAGAAAAAAATATCCATTCCAAAAACTTGGGATCTTTATTATCCTGATGTGCGGATATGAGGAAAATGATAACGCAGAAAAGAATAGTTTTTATAATGGTGTATGCAAAAATATGTTAATACTAAGCTTTATGTTAAATTATAAAAGCAAAATACAGTTATTTTTTACTTGATGATACAGAGGCTATATACAATTTTCAATGCAAAGTAGAGTTAGTTACCACGTAGGTGATATTTTATTATAAGTCATTTGCAAAATTCAGTTCATGCAAAATAGGGTTATTTATTATATAATAATAATACGAAGCACATATGCAATTTTGAATATAGAACAATTATTTATTACATAGATGATATATAAGTCATTTGCAAAGTTCAGTTCACGGTTATTCATTATATAATAACAAAACCGAGTTTATATGCAATATTAAATATAAAACACACTTATTTATTACATAGATGATATTTTATAAGTCATTTGCAAAATTCAATTGATTTTTTCCCCTGATTACGCAAGAAGATTTCCTCGAATTTTGTCTGCAAAACTATAAAAAAAAACTTTTCGAGCGCGTAGAAATCACGGCGAGAGTTTTATTTGCTGTAATGGAAAAGTTTTTCGTTTTTAAGAATAGGTTAATAAAAGTCTGCATAACGGTGCAGGTTTTCTGGCAGTCAGAAAAAAAAAAAACTCGACATGACGACTTAAAAGTAATGATGTGTGGAAGCCAAATATGGCGTCGTAACTCCGTGTTTAAGAAGCAAATACAGATTTCTCTTTTGGAAAATGTTGACTTATCTCTCTCTCTCTCTCTCTCTCTCTCTCTCTCTCTCTCTCTCTCTCTCTCTCTCTCTCTAAGCGTTTTTTTCTGCATGTTAGAATTTTACTTTTTTTTTCTTTTTTTTTAAGGAAGACACTTCTAGAGTTACATGTCTATTTTCTTTTTTCTTTTTTTTTTTTATTTTGATAGGTCCCTTCCATTATTTTTATGTGAAGATTCCTTCATGTAGAGGGCGCCATCATTCTCTCTCTCTCTCTCTCTCTCTCTCTCTCTCTCTCTCTCTCTCTTCTCTCTGCGATTTTGTCTATATGTAAGAATTTTATTTAACTATTTATTTATTTATTTTTCTTTTGGAGGGGCGGGTGGTGTTAGGTGGGCGGGCGGAAGGACACTTTTAATCTTGTATGTGTTATCTTTTATTTTGAGAGGTGCCTTCCATAATTTTTCTGAGCAGATTCTCTCTCTCTCTCTCTCTCTCTCTCTCTCTCTCTCTCTCTCTCTCTCTCCATTGACAGAATTTCGGCTCAAGAGCGATTCCAGGAAAGAAGGATTTTGTGCATGTCTCCAAACCGCTGACAATCTTACCTAACTGAATGTGCTGAAGATTCGTTGAATCGATTTGGACCGAAATTGTATATTTCCGGAATCGCGTGCACAATAAATTCTTGCTTGGTTACACTCGCGTGCACAGCGATACGTGCACAAACTCGTTGTCTGTTTTTTTTTTTTTTTTATTTATTTATTAAAGTTCAGCCAATTGAATTCTAAGCTGGATGTGACATTATTTTTTGAGGTTGAAGGAATGACGAGGGAACTTGATTAGAATTTTTAGGAAGTGGAAACAATTGACCTGGGAATATTGGAATTTTCAGAAGGTTAAAAAAATAGACTTGGGGACATTACAGTTTCCAGGAGGTGAAAAAAATTGACCTGGGGACATTAGAAATTCCATGAGGTGAAAAATTGACTGGGTAACGTTAGAATTTTCAGAAGGTAACAAATACTGACCTGGGAACATTAGATTATTTAGAAGATAAAGATTGACATAGGAAACTTCATCAGAATTTTCAGAAATAAAAATAAGTAACATGGGAACTTCGTTAGAATTTTCTGAAGTTAAAAAGTAACGTGGAGACTCAATTAGAATTTCCTGAAGTTAAAAAGTAACATGGGAACTTCATTAGAATTTCCTGAAGTTAAAAAGTAACGTGGGAACTTCATTAGAATTTTCTGTAGTTAAAAAAGTAACGTGGCAATTTCATTAGAATTTCCTGAAGTTAAAAAGTAACGTGGGAACTTCATTAGAATTTCCTAAAGTTAAAAAGTAACGTGGGAACTTCATTAGAATTTCCTGAAGTTAAAAAGTAACGTGGGAACTTCATTTCCTGAAGTTTAAAAGTAACTTGGGAACTTCATTAGAATTTCCCGAAGTTAAAAAGTGACGTGGCAACTTCTTTAGAATTTCCTGAAGTTAAAAAGTAACGTGGGAACTTCATTAAAATTTCCTGAAGCCAAAAGCTATCATGGACACTTCCTTGGAATTTCCAAAAGTTGAAGTTAGACATGGAAACTTGGGTGGGGACTTTGCAATTTTGAAATTGACGCATGAACTTTATTAGGATTTTAAGAAGTTGAATAAAAAGTATCATCATCGGTATCTTCATTAGAGCCCCTGTAAGTGACGCTCTTCCAAGTTGGCCTGAAAAGCTTTAGAACCTTCTTTTGTAGTACTTACGTCTCTCTCGCGCGAAGGTGAAAGAAAAGAAGAACCTTTCTGCTCTCAAGAAAGGGGTATGTAGATTAATGTGTCAACATGCTCTCTCTCTCTCTCTCTCTCTCTCTCTCTCTCTCTCTCTCTCTCTCTCTCTCTCCACGCATATGCGCTCAAATTCATGTGGAGTGGATCCTTATACCTCTTTTCTCAGGAATGTTATCATCTCTCTCTCTCTCTCTCTCTCTCTCTCTCTCTCTCTCTCTCTCTCTCTCTCTCTTTCTCAGTGTTTGTACTCGCAGTTACATTTATTTTTTTATTTTTCAGGTAATACTGGCGTTGACACGGCCTTCATGTGTTTGTAAGTACTTATTTCACTTTTTCCATTGATGAGTAAGTCACTAGAATAATGACGAAATCCGCGGGTGGTTGAAAAGTGTAATATATATATATATATATTATATATATATATATAATATATATTTTTTTTTGTGGGTGTGGGTGGTGTTGTGTGGTGTGTGTGTGTGGTGTCGTGTGTGGTATATGTATGTTTATAATATATGTATATATATGTGTGTATATATATGTGGGTTATATAGATATGTATGTATGTATATATATATATATATATATATATATATATATATACACCACAAAAGAGAGTTTTCGGACCCTGCCGATTCTCCATAATTATCAAGAGAATCGAGCAGGGCTTCGAAAGCTCTCTTTTCTGTATATATAGTATATGTGTGTATGTGTATGTATATTAATTATATATATATATATATATATATATATTAAACATATATATATACACACATACATCTACACCATTATTATTATTATTATTACACAATTCTAAGAATCTGCATGTGATTATGTTATCAGTAAAGGGAATCCCTTTCTGTCACAACTACATCCTCTCTTTGAAACCTGAAGTGTAAAAAAGGCAAACGGTTCATTTACCCTCTTAGCCTAGTCTTATAAACTTTCAGAGTCGAGGGTACTATATGAAATCTCCCCTTTATCTTCTATTTCACTGGACCCTTCTTAGTTTCATCCACCCCTCTTGTCATTCACAAAAATGCTCTCGATCAGATTAGCCAAAGATTTACGTCACTTTGACGTGACACTTATCAGCCTCTTGGAAATGGGATTTCAGGTACGAGTGGAGTATAATATATCACGTTTAGCTCTAACGTTACCAGAACGCTATATACATGGTCGTTGCTTAGTAATTTCTTTTTTTATTTTGCATATTCATTTCTTTGTGACAAAAGTTCCTTTCCCTTAGACCTATAACTGACTTTAACCTGTTTTATAAAAATATACAGTGAATATGAGTATTTCGTAACATGATGCTTCCATAAGTAAGGAAGTGATGATGGAAGCCGTAATTTTTCTCTTAATACTTGTCTGTGCTTTATGCATAAGCCAAGTTAACTAGTAGATCCCCCTAATTAACAAGGTAGGGTCGTCACATAGCCTAGCAAACTCATCTCAAAATCCTTGCGAAGAGAACGGAGGATGTGTTATCATTACATCTGCATTACGCGCATAACGTCTTGTTTATTTTTTTTCCTAAGCATTGTGTCTATACTAATTTACAATGAATTCGTTAAAATCATTCACGCATTACCATGTAGAAGTCATGGGATATATGAAGCACTGGTATGTGCACCTTTGGGGTCTTCACACATCTGCAAACCTTTTTTTTTAATAACAATAATACGTAATGAAAAAGTGTTAGTTTGTTTGTATGGTGGTTTTACGTTGCATGGAACCAGTGGCTATTCAGCGACGGGGCCAACGGCTTTACGTGACTTCCGAACCACGTCGAGAGTGAAATTCTATCACCAGAAATACACATCTCTCGCTCCTCATTGGAATGGCCAAGAATCGAACCCGCGAACACCGAGGTGGGACGCCAACACCATACCAACCACGCCATTGAGGCGCTCGCTACCTCAGTGGTGTGATCGGGTCTTGACCTCAGTGGTGTGATCGGTATGGTCTTGGCCTGCCACCTCGGTGACCGTGAGTTCGATTCTCGAGCATTCCACTGTTAGAGATGTGTATTTCTAGTGATAGAAGTTCGCTCTCGACGTGGTTCGGAAGTCACGTAAAGCCGTTGGTCCCGTTGCTGAATAGCCACTGGTTCCATGCAACGTAAAAGCACCATACAAACAAACTAACAAGACAAGTGAACACTTTTTCATTACGTATTATTGTTATTAAAAATAAAAAGGTGTGTAGATGTGTGAAGAACCAAAAGGTCATTAACTTACTAAGGAGGCTTCCGTAGAATTGAGTTCCCAAACGTGTAAAGAGATAGGCCTAATGAAGAGAGCCTCTACTAGATACGATCGTCGGTACTTAAAAAAAAAGTCATTCAGCCGGTATGTTAGAGAATCCTTATTAAAAAGATATACTAGATATGATTCTTCGGGTCCTTAGAAAAGGTTTTACGCTCAAACGCTATCTTAGGGCCTCCTTAACAAGCAGCTTATCACCGTAGTTTGAGTGAGTAATGTTTGGATGTTCCTAGTGGTAGCTTCTAAGAAGGGTAGGGTTTTGTGATTTCATAAGTCTATAGTTTAAATATCTGTTAATCCTTAGATACAGCAGATATTGATTAGGATGTGATACGGAGTTTACCACTTGATATCTTTTTGTGTTTGCCTATGTTAGTGGTTTAGATCTGAATTTATGAAAATGTTCTTATACTTGTGGATTTTATCGTCATTTTTTAATGTACAAGAGAGAGAGAGAGAGAGAGAGAGAGAGAGAGAGAGAGAGAGAGAGAGTAGAACATGATGTTTGTATGATAGATTATTCATGTGGATATTATCGTCATTTTTTAAATGTAAGAGAGAGAGAGAGAGAGAGAGAGAGAGAGAGAGAGAGAGAGAGAGTGTTTGTATGATAGATAATTCCAATCTTTTGAACTTGTGATTGTAAAGAAAAAACTCTGGGCGTAAATGCATCTCCACCTCCTCATCTCTCTCTCTCTCTCTCTCTCTCTCTCTCTCTCTCTCTCTCTCTCTCTCTCTCTCTCATTACGCTAATGATCCCCACTCCTTTCCTAAAGTTTCCCGTGCATAAACACGGAAGGCGATCAAAAGAGTATCTCTCTTTGTCTCGTTTTTTTTTTTTTTTTTCAAAGCAGCGTCCGCCCGCGTGACGTTTTACGCGCTTATTATCAGAAAATTACACGAGAGATGGAGATTTTCGCATCAGACTTATCTCTTTTGTGTGATTTGATCTTGCATGTGCTTATGGTCAGCTGTCACGTGTCATGCGATACGACAGTTTGATGTTATTTAGTCTACGAACGATCCCAGAATCATGTGTTGTGGCTTTTATTGACGTTGGGTTTGTTATGTGGATGTGAGGAGCTCCGGCAGACGGTTGCATCCACTCAGTAGTACTATGTAATCTTTTGTTTTTCCATTCCTTTGGAACTCGTTACCGGGGACATTTCGTTTCATGAAGGTTTTGAGAGTAACTGTTTTTAGTTTACGTGCAGATAGCTAAAAGCATTTCTACACAGGACATTTCATGGCGTCTTTTAGGATCTTGCCTGTTCGTCATCCTGCAGGCAAAAAATCATTTAAAAAAAGTAACATAGGAGAAATGATGTCCAGTACCTTTATTTTAACTGAGAGTACACATTAAAAAACACACCGGAAGTACGGATACCCCTATGTGGTAGCATTATTTTATGATAACGAAAATAATTCCTAGTGTTTATAGACTAGGCCTACGGTATGCAGGCTATACAGTTCTACAGCAACATTTGGTCAAATTTGCCAAGATCCCTAAACATTTCGTTTGGAATTATTAATTCATTTGTGAAATAATTGGTATTAAGCGTACTTCCGCGGTAAATCCTCTTGATTGCTGCTGATTGCTGCCCAAGAAGACAGAAAGATGCTTGCGGTGGAAGAAATTCAGTTCGTGTGTCAGTTGGAGCACTTTTTTTGGTGTGTTGACTGTCGGGAAGGCATGAAAACTCGTAAAAAATAGGTAAATAAACAAGTAAATGAATAAATGATATGTATATTTACAAAATCAGACGTGTTGCACAGTGCACTGCCATTATCTTTAGTTGAGCCTAGTCCTATTTAGTTTTATTGGTAGGATTTTCGTTTGTATTATCAATTCTTATGACCTATATTTTTTGCATTGGTTCATATATATATATATATATATATATATATATAATAATACATATATATATATATATATATATATATATATATATATATAATATAATATATATATATAGATATGTTTCTCATATATTTTTTCCAGGAGTATTGACTGTATATTGGCAGTTCTGTAATTTCCATTTCGTTTTGCTTAGAAGTATTGGTCTTGTATCGACACCTACAGCTTTTTGCGGTTTTGCCTAACAGTATTGCTTTGTGTAACGTTTTTCTGACGGCCCGTTTCCTGTGTATTGTAGTTTTAATCTTTAAATTGCATGTTGAAAATTAAATTTCTGTGTTAAATTGACTCTCTCTCTCTCTCTCTCTTCTCTCTCTCTCTCTCTCTCTCTCTCTCACACACACACACACACACACACACACACACACAACTTGGCGGTATATAGCCAACTGCTGTGGGGCGAAGAGCATTATAGGTCTAGTAACTTTATCCAGAACTACTTACCGAGACTTGGAAGAGTAACACCTTTTAGGGCCGTTTCCTGTGAGAGAAAAGGCTCTCTCTCTCTCTCTCTCTCTCTATCTCATCATCATATCATCTAATATAGAAATTAATGTAGTAATCACCATATATTTGATCGCTTAGGTCTACTTGTGCATTCCATTCTAACCGATATCGGGCCGTTCTTCACAGTGTGGAGAGAGAGAGAGAGGAGAGAGAGAGAGAGAGAGAGAGAGAGAGAGAGAATTAATCACTTCCTCCTCTGAATGCAACTCTGGGCGTCGTGTGAGCTGCTTTAAAGCTTTGATTCCGCGTGAAGTAACCAACCAGTCAGTCAGTCAGTCTTCTGAAAGTTGTTCTGTGGCTCCTCAGGGTGCTACAGACGTCGACTGTTCCGGGCCAGGGACTTCAGTTACTTTCTTTAATCTTCTTCTTTTTCTTTTTCTGCTTGCATTATTTTAAGTTGTGGGATTGAACGCTATTTCATTTTTGGAATATATTGAAGAATGTTGTTCTGGGTTATTAAGCTGTTAATTGCCTTATTTCTTGTTAGTCTAATGGGTTTATCAAGCTATTATTTTCGTTATGTCTTGCGTATACTGCCTACAAATAAACGATTTTAGAACCTTATATTATGCACACACACACGCATATATATATATATATATATATATATATATATATATATAATATATATATGTGTGTGTGTGTGTGTGTGTGTGTGTGTGTGTGTGTGTGTGTGTGTGTACACACACACACACACACACATATATATATATATATATATATATATATATATATATATATATATATATATATATATATATATATATATATGATGATACATACTCACAATTAGTTATTGTGAGCAGGTATATTGTGAGAGGAGCAACTTTCTTATTAGGGAGCACTCGTGTATCACATTGACGCAGTCGAGGGCTTAAAGGTCATTCATGAGTGGCAGACGTACAATTTTCTAGAGACCGAACTTATAATTTGAGTATTCACAGCTGGTTGCTGGGGTTGGCTTTAAAAGCCGCCATGTTTCTTATGCGTATTGAATGTCTCATGAAATTGGATCGTCTAATTTTACGTCACCCTTTGCTCGAATGATAACGTTTGATAATGTATGAAAAACGCAGCGTGCTTCTTTAAATATTTGTTAATTGGATGCTGTCTTTTTAGTGTTGTGTGTGTGTGTGTGTGTGTGTGTGTGTGTGTGTGTGTGTGTGTGTGTGTGTGTGTGCCATTTGCTCTATAGGACGTTCCATTGTATCTGGTTTCAGAAACTTGTTTGGAAGCGTTTAAAAAATCTCCTTTTGTGATCACAACAACAGTAGGTATAATCCTACTCCTTACCATAGGGGGTTAGTGCCTTCATTGCACCTCACGTGGTGCACTGTAGTCGTTACTTAAGGGTCGCTGCAGAGTCCCTTCGGCCTCCTAGCTGCAGCCTCTTGGATTCATTTTACTTTACCTCCGTTCGTATTTCCTTTCTTCCATCTGACTTCCCACACTCTCTAATAATTGTTTCATGGTGCATCGGGCAGGTTTTCCTCCTGTTACACCTTTGAAGCCATTAGCTGTCAATATCCTTTTTAGTGCTGAATAACCTCATCAGTCCTAGCTCTTATTTATCTATCTGTCTGTCCTTCTATCTATCTGTCTATCTGTCTATCTGTCATATGTTTGCTGAAGGATCTTAGGCGATCAGGTCCAGAAAGCTGTCTATTTACAAGATGGAAAAAATAACGGCGCTCTTAGTTGATTTCTTTCCTTAGCCATTGACGAATTGTATTCTGAAACCAGCTGAAGCCGTTGAAAGTATGAAAGTGTGTAATAGATACTATGATGGTCATGTCATGCTACTGTGACATCATTTTCGTGAATACTGTATCAGTTCTGTCATTCAGCCAGAAATGTGACAATGTTTACGAATGTTCATGCCCTTATCATAACCTTTTCGATTTCAGAACTATTTCCAGGTGAAAATGCTTTGACATTTGTCTTAAGAAACTCTCCATATTGCCGTTCTTTTTGCTTGATATGGCGGACTTGTCAAACCAGTTTCAGAACTTTTGCTTTTTTTCTTGCAGTATCATGCCGTGAATCATATTGCCATCGAAAGTGAGTCTTGCACATATGTACATTATATGGTATTCAAAAGCCGTCATATTTTTGTATAATTATCCCCCTAAAATTCTTAGGGTGTCATATGTTGACATTGGAAGATGTTACCTAAATTAAAGAATATTTTTAATGTTTATCCACAAAATTATAGGGTGTCATGTCGAATGTAGATGCTACCTAAATCACAGGATATTTTTTTATGTTTATCCACAAAATTCTTGGGGTGTCATATGTCGAAATTGGAAGATATCCACAAAATTCGTAGGGCGTCATGTCGAATGTGGAAGATGTTACCTAAATCACAGGATATTTTTTTAAGTTTATCCTCAAAATTCTTGGGGTGTCATATGTCGAATGTGAAATATGTTACCTAAATTAAAGAATATTTTTAATGTTTATCCACAGTATTCGTAGGGTGTCATGTCGAATGTGAAAGATGTTAGCTAAATAACAGGATATATTTAATGTTTATCCCAAAAATTCTTGGGGTGTCATATGCCGTCGAATGTGGAAGATGTTGCCAAAATTACAGCCAGCGTCTAATAGTCCACGTCACGCAAGAAACAGCTGGTACATCGAAATTGCATCGAACGTTGCAACCCAATTTACACTACCCTTCCTTTGCAGCTCTGATTGCAATCTGTTTGTCATTACCAGCGCCAGCATTGGTTTGTATTCATCTCGTTTCACTCCGACAGAGCCAATTCACGCACGGAACTCCACTCGCTCTCTCTCTCTCTCTCTCTCTCTCTCTCTCTCTCTCTCTCTCTCTCTCTCTCTCTCTCTCTCTCTGCCCACACATACACTCACGCACACACTGAACCAGACATCCGTAATGACCCAAATACGGTCGCATTGTCAATTAAACCGTGATCCAATATCGACGCCTGATAAGAAAAGAGAGAGGGGGCGGGGGGATGCCTCTCTCTCTCTCTCCTCTCTCTCTCTCATTAACGTCTGGCACATTGTTTTTATCTCGGTGTTTTTCAATACCTGTTGCATCTGCTTCATGTCTCATGTGAATGAGCTCTTGAGCTATACACCTTCGCTGCCCTGTATTAATTCGAGAGTTAATGACATTTCATTGTTCTGGTTCTTGCTGGTGGGTTCGATTCCTGGATTGGGAAGGGACGGAGCTATTTTAGGTACTTTCTATAAAGCCCTTTAGTGTATCTGTTGACCCAGGCATTGAGGTAGTACCTGGTAGGTAAACAGACGCCTTGAGCTGTAACTAGGGCGGATATGGACATGGTCAGTCACCTCTTGAAATTGCTAACAATATATATATATATATATATATATATATATATATATATATATATATATACACACACACACACACACACACACAGACACACACACACACCACACACACAGAGGCAGCGCACTGTTCACTTTCATTTGGGAGACTAGTGTTCGATCCCGAACTATATATTATAATATATATAAATATATTAATATATATATATATATATATATAATATATAGTTAATATTATTTATATATAACCTTTTCATACTTTAATATTACACACACATAAATAGAAGCATTGCAAACAATGTAATGTTTCGCTCAGTTTTACGTATGTATAAGTGCGTTAGCTCTACATATTTAATGGAATACTTGATTCTAACGGACGGGTTGTAACTCATTCACAGTAATAGTGACCATTGATTAATCCATTACCTTAGTCATATTGTGCCTCAGGTAATTCAGAACCGACCTGGTTTGTATGTGCGCTTGTGTTCAAGTCCATTTGATCTCATAATACATGTGCATCATACCATTTTATTTATTTCTTAATATATTTTGTGAGGAATAGAAAGTAATTGTTATTTTATGTTGAAGTAGACGGTCATTCGGTCAGGTACGCAAGAACCAGTGCGTGTGTGTGTGTGTTCGTGTGAATCTTTCAGGCGAAATAATTTGCAAGAAGGCTATTTAATTCCCCAAGTCCTATGCACACTGTTCCGTGAAATATTATCAGCCGATAGCGAACAGACGACTGGGACGATTTACGTCCCCCGTAAATTTCCTAAGAATGAGAGCCAGTTTTGGCACCCGGTTCCAGTGTAATTCTTAATGGAGTGGTATTGAGTTATTGGGAAATTATTCCGCCCACAAACTTTCAGCACTGGAACATGAGTTTGGTTTCAGTGTTTCCTGAGTTTGGTTTCAATGTCTTCCTGAGTTTGGTTTCATTGTTATACTGAGTTTGTTTTAGTGTTTTATCTGAGTTTGGTTTAAGTGTTGTACTGAATTTGGTTTAAATATTATTCTGAGTTTGGTTCAAGTGTTGTACTGAGTTTGTTTTAGTGTTTTCCTGAGTTTGGTTTAAATGTTTTCCAGGGTTTGGTTCAAGTGTTTTCATGAGCTTATTTTTCATGTTTCTCTAAGCTTGGTTGTAGTGTTTTCCTGAGTTTAGTGGTCATGTTTTCCTAAGCTTGGTTTTAGTGTTTTCCTGAGTTTTGTTTAGTGTTTTCCTGAGTTGGCTTGAGTGTTTTCCTGACTATGGTTTAAATATTTTCCTGAGTTTGATTTAAATGTTTTCCCGAGTTTGGTTAAAATGTTTTCCCGAGTTTGGTTTAAATGTTCTCACGAGTTTGTTTAAATGTTTTCCTGATGTTGGTTTAACGTTTTCTGGAATTTGGTTAAAAAAAATTTCCCGAGTTTGGTTTAAATGTTTTCCGGAATTTGTTTTAACTGTTTTTCATAGTTTGGTTTGACGTTTTCCCCGAGTTGGGTTTAACCATTTTCCTTAGTTTGCTTTTAGTGTTTTCCTGAATTTGGTTTAAATGTCTCCCTTGTTTGGTTTAGTGTTTTCCTAGATGTATCATGTAAACTGCTTAAAGAATTGCGTGATTTATTAGCAATTACGGAAGGTTGAATGTGAGGATTTTCCGAGAAACCTTCTATTCGGATTTCTCCGTATCACAATAGTGGCCGTATGTTCAGTTATGCTTGCGTGCGCGTACGTACGTTATGCTTGCACACTATATGTACATTTTTCAAATACAACAAACGTTGTGTAATTTTTTTACTGCTTTATTAGGCACGGCGGTCGTACCACAAATTTGAAATGCACGAAACACAAACTCGCATGGACGTGCCACAAACAAACACACATACACGCAAACATACACATGCACAGGACGATTCGCCTCTCATCGATACCAGAGGGTTTATATCGGAACCGATAAAGGGTTGACCCGCATTGCTCTTCCTCCGGAATTGAGATGATATAACCTATTTACCCTCGGTATTGAGGTTTCTTCGCCTGGATGCCTCCTGCAGGAACATTGCAAGATTGCAAGCTCTCTCTCTCTCTCTCTCTCTCTCTCTCTCTCTCTCTGTCTGTTTGTGTAAGTGTGTGTGTGTGTGTGTGTGTTGTATACGAAGGCTTCCACCATAATAAACAGCACTTTGTGTTCTGATTATTGGGTTATTAGCCCGTTCATTCGACGTTTCCGTCGAGGGCTGTTTTGTGCAAGCACTTGTCTGCTTGTGACTTCGTTATAGGCTACGTTGGGAGGGTTGCGAATTGAAGTCATTACGGTGGTCTGTCTTCCACTTTGCATCCTATAAGCCTTATATTCTCTCTCTCTCTCTCTCTCTCTCTCTCTCTCTCTCTCTCTCTCTCTCTCTCTCAATTTGGTAAGGACTTCGGGGGCGTTTTCGTGGCGCTCGGAGAGAAATAGACGAACCAACAGAATTAATGGAGATTTTCTCAAATTGCCAGTTGACTTGAGGCTGCCAAGAGACAGACTTTTAAAGAGCCCAGAAATATATTATGTTGAATTACATAGGTATCGCTGAGTCCTAGATACATAGGTAGTGCATAGATAGTACAAGTGTATTTCTCTAGGAATAAGATCCAGCCTTTAGTATTTAATCTGTATCTTAAATTCATTTGGGTAAATTATAAAATTATCACAGGAAATGAAAATGACTGCATAGCAGTTAAAGGGTTTTAAGTTGGCGGGACTCGAATTTCTTGGATATTGTGGCTTCGTCGAGCACTACTGCACATGGTGCGCGGACCTTCGAAGTGTTAGTGGTTTCGAGTGAAAATGATATTTGGGCAGTTAGAACGCTTTGGTTGATACCGATAAGGCAAAGTGAAAATAGGATAAAAAAAAAACGTATCGGATAAATATGGTTAGAGCCATAAATGATTGTAATTTAAGAATAGGGTTGAAGAGAATGGAAACTGGTTTATATTGAAACTTCATACTCTGTGATGAAAAAATATATGTTTACGTTTCAAAAACAATTTTATAAACTATCCTGAAAAAATATATGAGTGTTGGGCCATATTTCGACCTCTGTAAATCTCATGCCCTCCTACTCCTGAACACCTAATGAACCCTTGGATTTGGTTTTCCAGGAAACTCGGCTGCATCCTGGAACTCTGAGGACTGGACTTAAAAGAACGCATTAGTTCTTGTTGTATTATATTTGAATCTTTAAAAGAACAGAGCTCAATAATCTTTTTCTATTCAAGATATGAAAAATGATATCGATATGCGTCAAACGAATAAGGTTTTTCTACGGATTGAGTTATAAGGTTGAGTAGGCTTAAATTTGTTTTTCTTTCCTATCTAGTTTTCCAGGACCCAATTTATTTTTATCTGAAAACTACCCAATTTATTTTTATCTGAAAACGATATTAATCACTTAGTTCAACTCAAGACTTATAGCTGATCGATTTGATTGATTTATTGACATTTAAAAGTTGACGCAGCATAGCAAGGTAATTGGTTCTGTAAATCAGATAGGTTATGTATATTATATGGTTTGTGTGCGTGTATGTGTTTGTATGCGTGCATACATGCGAGCGCGTTTTAGTTTCTTATGAAACTGATTTGTTTACTCACCTAAATTAGCCCTACATTATGGCGTGCGAGGTGCTTTTCAGGTGTGGTTATATCTCTCCCTTATTCTATATACCTTGGTTATTACAACACCCCCGCCCCCGTGCGTATCTGAAGAAAGCATGTTTTGAAAGCACCTGAAGTAAGCCTCTGAAGAAAAGCGTATTTATGAAGCATCTAAAGAAAGCATTTTTATAAAGCCCTAAAGAAAGCATTTTTGCAAAGCGTCTTCAGAAAGCACCTAAATAAAGCAATTTTTAAAAAGACCTACCGAAAGCATTGTTATAAAGCACCTAAATAAAGCATTTTTAAAAAGCCCTACAGAAAGCATCTTTATAAAACACCTGAAGAAAGCATCTTCAGAAAGTATCTAAATAAAGCATATTTAAAAAGCCCTAAGGAAAGCATTTTGAAAAGCCCTACCGAAAGCATTTTTAGAAAGCACCTAAATAAAGCATTTTTATAAAGCCCTAAAGAAATCATCTTTAGAAAGCATATTCAGAAAGCACCTCGCGAAGACAGTAAACGGAGGCCGCAGCGGCGGCGGCATTCCAGGAACCCTAGGAGGCAGCCAGAAGAAGAAGGAGGGAGACCCATGACAAACCGCGGGTTCGTGGCGCCCGGCGAGACCCAGCCGACGAACGAAGCTTTTTGCATGCAAGCAGCGCCGGCACACCATAACGTGAACGTGCTTGCTTGCGGGAGGGGAAGGGGTGGAGGGGGGAAGGGGTACCTCAAACACCCCCCCCCCCCCCTTCCTCCTCTCCCGCCCTTCTCACCTCGAGGGGCGCAGTTTATCATCGGCTGAAATAAAAGGAAACCTCTGAACGAAAACTGAATGTTAAAAAGTTTGGGAAACTCGTTTTTTGTGTTGCTTTTTGGAGCTTGAGTTTGTGAGTGGGGCAGTAAAAGGATTTCGTCGGATTTATGAGAGAGAGAGAGAGAGAGAGAGAGAGAGAGAGAGAGAGAGAGAGGAGAGAGAGAGGTGTTTGTGTGGAGGGGATTTCATTTATTTTTATTGAAAATTATTACAGGAGAGTCTCGGCCGAGCTCACTGTAATTGTCCCCTTTTCTGTCCTTTTTTGTGTGTGTGTGTGTGTGTTGTGGAGGGCGTTCGAAGCTGTTAACCGCGTGACTGCTCTGAAATACTGAATGGTATATAGTGTGTAGCATCTTTACTGCGACGTCTCTCTCTCTGTCTCTCTCTCTCTCTCTGTATGTATGTATATATATATATATATATGATATATATATATATATATATATATATATATATATTATATACTCGTAGTGTCTATCTCTGAACAGATAGACAGGCAGACAAAGCTAAATATATATGTTAGATGTATGTGGTATCGTATGTTCGACCAAAATTTTTTTTTTTATGTCATTAAACGTATATTGTTTATCTTTTTTTTTTTTTGTGGACGCCACCAAAAGAATAAGGGGCCTATTCATTTCTCGTCCAGAAGGCTTCAGATCGATGCCAGCTGTGGTAGGGGTCGGTCGAGAGTGACGTAAGGTTTTCCGTGATTGTAGGATTGTATTTGCAGAGGACGAGACCCAAAAATGGAGACGAAAGTTGGGAGTACAATAGCTTTTGTGAAAGAGGAGATAAAAGTCAAGGTCTTTTTAGGTTGTAAAAGGGGGGTTGGGTGTTGTGTTATGTGGTGGTATAGGGAGGAGGTACCAGTTTATGGAAACCGGGTAAACTTAGTATCTATTGATATGATTACGTGAGCTGGTACGAAAAGTGCTGTGCTTTTAAAGCTGTAATCTTGAGGAGTTTGAGTAGCTGACCTGATTCGTGTTACTTAATATCATTATAAAAGCGGTAACATTGAATGTTGAAAGTAAAGATTTTAATAATAATAATAATAATAATAATAATAATAATAATAATAATAATAAACTGAGAATTATCGGCCACAGTAGTGTTGAAAATATAATAATAATAATAATAATAATAATAATAATAATAATAATAATAATAATAATAATAATAATAAAAAAATAATAATAATAATAATAAAATAACATTAGTAAGAATTACAATAAACACTTAAATTCTTGGAAAATTATCGTTTCCTTCTGCAGAGTGAATGAAATAAGTACGTAGTAATATACTGTACTACATAAAGTGGACGTACCGTCTCCGGGTAAGTGTACCGTCTTCTCCAGTTAAAAAGCTGCCCATGAAAGGATTATTTTCGAGAGCAGGAACGGGTGTCTAAAGCTAGTAAGGAGTTGAGGGCGAATGAGACATTTCACTCACTGGATTGGCATCCGTCACAAACTCGAGCGTATCGTTTTCTTTGGTGACATGGCCATTGCAGATTTGCTTTTGAATAATTAGGGGTTTATTGCCACCTGACCTGAGTGTAGAATAAATTAAAACACTTTCCGACTGGTCTGCGTTTTATCAGTCTGATTGTGATTTAACCTTCTCTATTTGAAGGTCTTGTAACGGTTATTATCCCAGCATTGTGTAGCAATAACATTATTTTTGTCATGGAAAGATTTGTATATATTACACACATGACATTTTTTTTTTTTTTTTTTTTTTGTATACAGAGGGTGAAATCACCAGAATTTATCATTTTACTTTTACTTACAAGGTAAACAGACGATCAAGATCCTTTAGCGTAATACTTTTATTTATTTATTTATTTATTTTTGTAAATTCAGCTAGAATTCTCCTATCACAAACACGTTGTTTAAAAAAATAAACTCGCCTTTTTTTATGTGTTGATGTAACACCAACCAGAAAATGGAACGTGGAAGGTGTAATTTGAAGATGGCGAAGTAAGATGATTTTGAAGCCTGTTTCTTTTCCGCTTCCATCATATTTTCCATCTAAACCTATGTGTTCGGTGAGTGAGCTGCAGGGCAATTGAGAGAGGCTTCTGATTGCACAAGATTTTCTCTTCTTTTATTAGAACTTTAGCTCGCCATGTTGAAGTATTTTCGTGTCTTGTACAGGAAGTGTTGCCATGGATTCTTTCTAAATCATTAACAAGTATCGAAGACTCAGACTTATAAAGGGGCGTTGTGGTAAAACGATAATGTGCCTGTCGAGTTATTTATCAGACTATCTTCATTATACCCATCATCATCTTCGTTATCATTATCCTCATCAAACTTGTTTATTTTTATTTTTCTACTTGAATAAGCAAAATGTTGTGACGCCAGTTTTGATAAACATAATCAATCAGTCATTACCATCATCTTAAGGATTGTACTATAGAGCAGTTATATATCTATATAACTTTATATAGGAGGCGGGCTTCCTCAACAAAATTTAGATTGTACATAAAATGCCTATGTAAGAATTTATATATTTGAACACATATATTTATCTACATATATTTTGAGATTTTTTATATGAAATTTATTTTAGATTTAATTTTTTTTCTATTTAAATTTATTTCTATGTCAATAACCTAGATGTTGTGACGCCAGTTTTAATAGACATAATCAATCAATCAATCAAATCATCATCATGATTATAATCATCAGCAGCAGCAGTAGTCAGGCCACTGCAGGACGAACTTTCATAATCTGGTGTCAGTTTTGCCGATGGACGAGATTTTGTGCTTTTGTGTCTCAGCTGAAATCACGGAAATAAAACCATTTTTAAAGGAATAATCTTTGATGGTAATTCGTTTTTAGAGAGTATTTCCATAATGCGATTTGATGACGATTTCACATTTGAAGAATATTTCTATATAATATTCCCAGAATATTATATAGAAATAGGAGAATATGTCTATAGTATGCTTTGCTGATAATTCTTATAGAATAATATTTCTATTATATTCCTAGATGATTCATTTGCTCATTTAGGAGAATGTCTATAATATGCTTTGATGGTAACTCGTTTAAAAGAATATTTCTATACTATTCATATACTCATTTAGGAGAATATGTCTATAAAAGCTTTGCTGATAATTCGTTTAGAAGAATATTTCTAAAATATTCTTAGATGATTCATTTCCTCATTTTGGAGAATATGTCTATAATATGCTTTGCTGGTAATTCTTTTAAAAGAATTTTTTTATAATATTCCCAGATGAAAATTAATTTACTCATTTAGGAGAATATTTCTGTAATATACTTTGATGGTAATTCGTCTAGAATTTTCTATAATATTCTTAGATAATTCATTTACTCATTTTGGAGACTATGTCCATAATATGCTTTGATGGTAATTCGTTTAAAAGAATATTCCTATAATATTCTTAGATGATAATTCATTCACAAGAATATTCAGTTTTCCGTGCACAATTCAGAGTCGAAATTTTGCCCAGAAAATTAAATCTCACAATGAACTCAACTATTCTTTAATTTGCTCCTATTCACCTCACTGCATCATAACGACATTTTCCCGTATAAGATTCGAAACCATCACCGATAACGAAAAAAAATATTTCCTGTTAATTTGTATCAGAGAAGTTAAAAGTGAGTTTTTGCTTACTCGGGGAGTAAGCCTACAAATTACTTTGTAGTTGTTGCGGGGGGGGGGGGGGTAGGAAAGGTCTACGGAAGAGCCTAAAAAGGTCAGGAAAAGGTGATTCGGGTTGAGTTAAAGATGCATGAATTTTAGGATAGGATAGTTATGATTTATTTATTAGAATGAAGATGTAAAAGAATAAATAATGTGCATGTTAAACAGTACAGAAAAATGATTTCCAATAAAATATAGCGTATTAAATTTTAATTTTCATTGGTGAAACGATCCTCTATTTGACCGTAGAATTTAAGTTTTAATTTACATTGAAAGTTGGGAATATAATGTTTACAACTTATGCGTGAGGGGAAAATCTTGCACGCGTCCCGATTATGCTGGAGGTCGGGTCACGCCTTGTTCATCATCATAATTATATCACGTTTGCAGCTGACGGTGTCAGCACGCCTCGCCCAAAAACCTTGACATGAAAGACTGATGAATAAAACTTTTTTTGTTTTTTTTTCTTCGTCTGGACAGACGAGAATTATAGAGGAAGACACCGTTATGGGTCATGTTGATCCAGGGAGTTTTTTTTTTTTTTTTTTTTTTTTTTTTTAAGCTATTTTGATTAGTTTATTTATTTGTTAATTGTTGAAGGTGGCTGTTTTCCAAAAAGCTGTACAACAAAAGAATTAGAAATTGAGGAGTGGACATAATAGTCTTTGTCTGTTGACCTCTCTCTCTCTCTCTCTCTCTTCTCTCTCTCTCTCTCTCTCTCTCTCTCTCTCTCTCTCTCTCTCTTCCATGACGTAAGTTGTGGTATTTCTGAGAAAAGAGAATGAAGAGGGTGCGCTATAGCCTACAGTAATGGCTCTCTCTTTCTTCTCTCTCTCTCTCTCCTCTCTCTCTCTCTCTCTTCTCTCTCTCTCTCTACGAAAATAGTGGTATTTCTGAGATACGAGAAAGAACAGGTGCATTATAGCTTGCAGGAGAAGGCTTGACTTGTATTGGTTTCAACTCTCTCTCTCTCTCTCTCTCTCTCTCTCTCTCTCTCTCTCTCTCTCTCATACCCATACCCAGGTACACAGGTACGTAACGGTAATCCTACCGGGCTATCTGTAAATGCGGACCAGGCACAGCGGCGGAAGTAATGGAAAACGTCCAGCCAGGAAAAAGATTGGGAGAAATATTCCCGGGGCTTCATATCCCCCTGTTTTTTTTTTTTTTTTTTTTTTTTTTTTTTTTTTTTTTTTTTTTTTTTTTTTTTTGCTAGAACGCAATACGACGGGGATTAAAAGAATCACGTGGTTTTAGTAAGCGACCCATATATCGCGGTTGTGATTTCTTCAGAATACTTTTAGGGTTGTGATTTGTTTACCGTGACCGAAAATGTTATTAGAATAGTTTTAGTGTTGTGATTTCTTTACCGTGACCGAAAATATTATTAGAATAGTTTTAGTGTTGTGATTTCTTTACCGTGACTGAAAATATTATTATTATTATTATTATTATTATTATTATTATTATTATTATTATTATTATTATTATTATAGAAACGGAATAATCTGAGAAAGTCATTGTTATTATTATTTGGGAAGGAGAGATTTCTTTATCAAGTTTCCTTAAAGAATAAGAGCGAAGATGTAGTGTATCACTATCCTAATGCAATTCTTGTCTTGTTATAATTTACTCACATTTTATATTTTTATTCGTTAATTTATCCATTTATTTTGTCTTTTTGTAAAAAATAAATAATCTTCTTTCTGCATTTCCCACCTTGTGTCGCTCCTTTCTTTGGAAGCTTGGATTTCAAGTCAGTGGTCCTGTGGTCTTGTTTCCAATAATGATGCTAATAATATAATACTAATAAATATCAAGATCTGAAAATTGAAATAAGGACATGGGATGTGCTAGTGTAAATTGTACCCATATTCATTGGAACACTAAGCACGATCCCAAGATCCCCGAAAAGGAACCTCGGAAAACTTGAAGCCGAAGTAGCACCGGGAATCATGCAGAAGAGTGTACCACTATAAAAAGTGCACATTGTGAGAAAAGTGATGGACTCCTAAGGAAGCAGGATGCAACCTGGAACCCAGTCGAATAGGAGGTCAGAGATAGAAAAAACAAATAAATAGTTGTTCATACATTTTACCTTAATATGTGTCGTATTACTGCTTTCCCAGTTGTATATAGATTATTATTACTGCATTCAAATAAACATTTCATGTTTACTCGTTTTGGATAGGCAGACGAACAACGTCACATCCTGTCCTAAAATATGCATATTCATTATTTATGCAAGATGTCGTGCAGTTGAAAATAGTGAGGTACCTCCGTTGCCATATGAATATGATTATTTCTCCTCTCTCTCTCTCTCTCTCTCTCTCTCTCTTTTCCCTGCAAGGGGATCTCTCCCCCCTCCCTCCCCTGGCTGGGTGGAACCGATCATCGGTAATGCTCTCTCTCTCTCTCTCTCCATGACGAAAATAGCATGGTATTCCTGAAAGAAAGGAATATAAATTAATTAACGTTTATATTTTATATATATATATATATATATATATATATATATTATATATATATATATATATATATATAGTATCTGTATATAGTATACACACAAAACGCTGACTCTCTCTCTCTCTCTCTCTCTCTCTCTCTCTCTCGCCATGACGAAAATAGCACGGTATTCCTGAAATAAAGGAATGTAAATTAATTAGCATTTTGATAATATATATAAATTATATATATATACACACATACATACATACACACGTGTATCTGTATAGTATAACACACACATAGGCTGAGTCTCTCTCTCTCTCTCTCTCTCTCTCTCCCCGTCTATGGAGCTCCTCAGCTCCCCAGAGGCGAAATGTCTTGTCATCGTGGATCTGCAGCCGCAGCAGGAGACAGACGCAGACGCTGTCTCTCGGGCGAGAACAATTATACTGTGGTTTGTCTTCCATTCATGGGGAGGTAGGGGTGGGGGCGCGGTGGGGTTGGGGATAGGGTACTGATGAGGGTGGGCGTGTGTTTGAGTGGTGGACGGAGGTGAGGGTCCCTTAGGAGGGGGGGGGGACCTGTGGGAATTGGGGAGGGAGGGGAAATTCACACCCACGTCGTCTCTGTCACCTGATGTCGCCTCTCCTTGATATGCTTCTGCATCGATTGTGTGAGTTCGTTTGTTGATTTTCTAAGTAGTGTTTCTGTTGTTGATGCTTTTATTATTATTTCTACTACTACACTAATTTTCTGACTGGTTTAAAACGTCCTTGGAATTATTCACCTTAACTATCATTATTATTACATTAATTATTATTTAATTATTCTAACAATTTTCTTTACTAGTTTAAAACTTCTAATGAATTATTAGTATTATTATTATTTTACCAATTTTTTTCAGAATGGTTTAAAACTACCATTGACTTAATCACTATAGCAACGTTATGACTTGACCCCAGTATGGTTAGCCTCGACCCCATTCCAGTGAGGAAATATGGTGAAATCTTAAGGAAAATTGAACTCACAGAACAAAAAGGAAAGGAGAAAATAGTAACGAAAAATGAAGGAACGATGACGTCTGCTGCAGATACAGAATCACTGTAATCTTAATGAGTCTCATTTTTTATGAAAATTGGTCTGCATTTCATTACCAGGAAATTTTGGCCCCAATGTCCTAGAAGGACAGACATTCCCTCTATAATTTCGAAATGGACACTGTTTTTTGCTCGAGGATGAAACAGCAGCTTGAGGAAGTAACACCTCAAAAAGAAAGCAGAAGCTCACATCTCAAAGAGAGAGCCGAAACTGACGTCTCTGAAAAGAAAGCAGGGACTGGCATCTCGAAGAGAAAGCTTAAACAGGCATCTCAAAAAGAAAGTCGAACAGGCAACCCAAAAAGAAGGCAGAAACTGACAATCTTAAAGAGAAAGCTTAAATAACATCTCAAAAAGAAAGCAGGAACTGACATCTCACAAAGAGAGCAGATATTGACATATCAGAAAGAAAGCAGTAACTGACATCTCAAAAAGAAGGCTGAAACTGTCATCCGAAAAGAAAGCTTTCTGATACCACCCCTCCTCCCCCTCCCCCCTCCCCCTTCCCCCTTCCCAAAATCTTGACAAATAAGTCGTGCATTGGAACTGAAGAAAAGAGATTTATCATGTATATCTAACCCATGCCTATAGTGTATTTTAATGAGCATATAAGTGACACCCAAATTGGATTTTGGAAAAATTCCCTATCAAAAAAAAATGACTCGTATTAATTTCATCTCGAAACAATTTCCACAATTCCGAACTATATTGCAAATTATTCCGTAAATTGATAATTATAATTTATTTTAAAGAGGATCCAGGTCATAGTATTATAGTACAATAGAGACTTGCATGTATATTTTTGTAGGGATTAAAAAAAAGCTGAAATCGGTATAGTTCGTAATTGTGCAGTTCGCATGAAAAACAATTTATAGCAGTAATGGAGCAAAGTGAAGTCGATTTGTATGGCGCTATCGTGTAAAATTAATTTGGAATTACTTTTTTTCAGTAAGGCATGGTTTGACGTTGTTGTTTTTCACTGATTTCAGGTGTTTAGGTGTTTTTATTGGTGTGCCATTGGTCCAACTGGGATACCTTTTCAACTTTATTGTTATTATTAGTGTTATTATTATTGAGTAGGAGATCTCTAAATGCAGTATTGTTGAATATGATATGGAATCAGCTTTTTAGGTCCAACCTGGGTACTTTTTTTTTTTACTTGTGTATAATTTATTATTATTATTATTATTATTATTATTATTATTATTATTATTATTATTATTATTATTGAGTAGGAGACCTTTTCTAGATGCAGTATTATTGAATGTGATGTGGAATAGGTTTTTCACTGATTGCAAATATTTAGGAATGATTGACGTGTTATTAGTCCTGTTGCTTTTGTAACTTTTATTGTTATTATTATTATTATTAATTTTGTAATATTATTGAATATGGTAGCTGTTTCAACAACAGTCTGTTTCTGCAGTCTACTCTTTGCGTCTTACGACAATCCCTCCATCACCTTGTAATTGGAATAATAAGTTGCCTGAGGTCATTTATATATTCCGTTGTAATGGTTATAAATTTTCCTCTAATGTTTCGACCGGCGCTTCCTGGCGGTCCCAACCGACCAGTCAACGGCAAAACCACCCGTCTGCTAGAAATACTCGTGCACCCTGTATCTAATTCATTCATTTTTGTTACTCCATGTATGTGACTGTCGGAGACACGCAGAAGACAAGATTGCTGTAGGACGACGCATATAGACGGCCATACAGACTGAAGGTCGCAGAACTACCCATCGAATTATTCTTATAATAATTATAATTGGACCCATACAGTAAAATAATTGTTAAGGTCAAATTACCGAAAATTCTGAACGGTAACACATTGGGCTTCATCTCTTAAGGGGGCAAATCTTAACAAGGTATAATATATATATATATATTATACATATACATATATATAATATATATATATATATCTATATATTTATATTTATATGTGTGTGTGGTGTGTGTGTATTATATACTATTATATATTATATATATAATATATATATAAAATAAACAAAGGAGCGTGGTTGTGTAAACACGCCCAAAACAAAGTAGATGAGATAAGAAGAAGGAAGGGAGATATCAGTCCGCTACCTGATGGCGTTTGATGAATTTTTATTTTTAATCAATACTGAGGAAGCTGAGAGGCCTTGAGCTGAAACTGGTGAGAGAGAGAGAGAGAGAGAGAGAAGAGAGAGAGACGAGAGAGAGAGAGAGAGAGAGAATTTTTAAAGGTCCATTTCCCCGGTGCTTGTTGATTCTCCTATTTTGCTTCCCTGTTTTTTACTGATAGTTATTGCTGCGACAACGATATCCCATTCTGTTAGCCTGACAGCGCTGAAATGCTTTCTATTCTTTTCGGCTTTCGAGCCCCCCCCCCCCTCTCCCCCCCCCCCCCCTCCTTTTTTTTTTTTTTTTTTTTTTTTTCCGCCCGGCAGATCTCGCGTTTCTAATCTTTTATAGCAATATTTGGTGGTACAATTCCTTTCGTGGTGTTTCTGTGTTGTATTTCACGTATGTTTATCTGTATTGCTGTGTTGCTACAGACTGTATGTATGAATTTCATGACCACTTTTTTCAGTTTCATACCATTAATTTTACTTGGCTAATTAAGATGCCATAGTTAAAGTACCCTTTTACTATTCTTCTTCTTCTTCTTCTTCTTCTTCTTCTTCTTATTATTATTATTATTATTATTATTATTATTATTTTATTATTATTATTATTATTATTATTATTATACCAACAGTAACATGCCTATCGTACCTGGGGCGTTCAACGCTAATGTCCAGTTCATTCATGCATTTCATCATTTTAGCAGAAGGAAACTGCTATGAATGTATAATAAATTACATACGGACTACTCTACAGAACAGCCAATTCAGTTCATTATGTTCCTTTAGTTGGTGGTAGCTACATCATAGCTCAAGTGGATTGATAAGGGGCTCTATCTCGATGAAGTGTGAAAATATCTTTAAGAGACTGGGGTTGGAAATCTGGTTATGAATAACGCTGATAAAGTCTTCCCTTATCTCAGAAGAGTCCCTCGTTGGCCGAGTGGATTTCGCGCTCGGCTACCAGTCCGGTGGTCCGAAGTTCGATTCTCGGGTCGGCCAACGTAGAACCAGAGGAATTTATTTCTGGTGATAGAAATTCATTTCTCGATATAATGTGGTTCGGATCCTACAATAAGCTGTAGGTCCCGTTGCAAGGTAACTAATTGGTTCCTAGTTACGTCAAAATATCTAATCCTTCGGGCCAGCCCTAGGAGAGCTGTTAATCAGCTCAGTGGTCTGGTCAAACTAAGATATACTTAACTTATCTCAGAAGAGTAGTAGGCTCTGTCGAGACTGATTTGTTTTTCTCAGAGGATGCTTCGTTCTCCAACATCTTACTTCCCAGATATGGTCATTTCTTGCCTCTGTAGTTACTGTACATTGATCTGAAAGAGGCTCTTACCAACTAAATGAAAAGGAAAAATTAAAACTGTAAAAGTCACTGATGAACAACAGTAGGAAGGAGTAGGTGTGTATACTGACTGTCTCAGTGTCTTAGAAACTGAACACACACGCGCATAAGATCAGCGCTTAAATCCCCTCTGCACCCACGTGAGACCTGGGGAAACAAGGCATTATGGCAGTCCGCTGTTTAGATAATAATGGAAAATGTGGCAACGTGAGATGTTTGATAAGAGTTTATGGTACATGTAAGAAGTCTTGGTGAATGGGGTCATTGTCCTGAATATATAAATATATTTCAGAGTTTCTACGTAAGTTACATTATTTAGCATGTGTTACAAAAGACTATATAATTAAGATAGTTGTATAAGGTTGCCTCTATCTCGAAACATTTGATCGATATTAGCATTTGGTATTTTCATGATTGTAAAAGACAATGAAAATATTCTATCGAAAAAAAAACTAGAAGACTGATTGAGGAATGTAGTAATAGATATAACCAGCTGAGGAACATATCATGTTCAGTCATAAAAACGTTTGTGAAAGCAATTAGTAATTCGACTTCTTAAGGAGTCTGTCATTGAAGACTTAATCATAACCTTGAAATAATCCTCAACGGCATCAGAGTTGATGTCGAAGTCATGTAAAAAGATGTTTTGAAAATAAGGAGCATTGACATCTCTCGTACGCGTAATCCGTGTAGTGCTGTCTGTGTCTGTATGTCAGTGGCCTTTCTATAGACCACCACCACTTCCTCCTCCTCCTCCACACAGGATCCAGCCTCAACCTGTCTACTTCATCTACCTCTACTCGCCTTGATGAGTGTTTCTCATCTCCCGATGCATTAGACTTGGAAGGGGGGGGGGGACACCACACCCCCCTTGTAGCCACCAACCATCACCACAGCTCTCTGCCACCACCACAGCCCTACCATCTATTGGGGAGAGAGAGAGAGAGAGAGAGAGAGAGAGAGAGAGAAAGAGAGAGAGAGAGCCATCCCACATGCATCTTAAAGAAGAGTGTTGCTGCAGTATTATCAGCATCGCTTTTCCCTCGTCACTGTCTTTGCTTATCTTTCATCTCGGTTAATTGGAAATGCCCCTGTTCTCTCGCTATGTGGGGTACGCGCGCAAAAAAAAAAAAAAAAAAAAAAAAAAAAAAAAAAAAAAAAAAAACAGAAAAAAAAAAAAAAAAAAAAAAAAAAAAAAAAAAAAAAAAAAAAAAAAAAAAAAACGCTTCGCGTTGCGTCGTAAATAAATTAGCTAATTATAGAGACTGCTGTGATTGTGATACCTTCTTTTTTTTTATTTTGTTTTGACTTTATGGAATATTTTTCTCTAGTCTTTTACTTTGAGGCATGATATTCATTGCCTATAAGGCGTTGCTGAGGTTTGCTTTCACACATACAAACACAAACGTACATATATATATATATATATATATATATATATATATATATATATATATTAGGAATATCTACAGGAATGCACATGCACACGTAATATATCATATATATATAATATAATATAATAATAATATAATAATAATATAATATACTTATATATCAACAGTATGTTTATATAGGAATGCACACGTAAATAATGTTTAAATGTATATATAATATATAATATATAAAATAAAATAATATAATATAATATCTTATATATCAACAATGTTATATAGAATGCCACGTAAATAAGTAAATGTATACGTAGTCCATGTGCAGCATAGCGTGGTAGATTTGTACATAGTTGCAAATGTATGTTTTACTCCGTTAAATTTGGGTTAACAGAGCTTATTTGCATAATGCATTTGAATGTATAACCAATCAGTATCATGGTCTTGGGGAGGGTTTATGGTTTCACTAAACCGCTTCTGTCAGGTGGCTTTAAAAGTAGTTTTGGTTGGTCTTGGTTTACCATGGCATGAAGTTCCACTACTGGATGACGTCCTCGGGTTCATTTCTCTCTCTCTCTCTCTCTCTCTCTCTCTCTCTCTCTCTCTCTGCTGATCTTGGTTTGACATGACATGAAGTTCCACCGCTAGATGTTGTCTTCAGCTTCAGTTTTCTCTCTCTCTCTCTCTCTCTCTCTCTCTCTCTCTCTCTCTTTCCTGAACTTTGTTTAACATGTCATGAAGTTCGTGTACCGGATGATATCCTCGGGTTCATTCTCTCTCTCTCTCCTCTCATCTCTCTCTCTCTCTCTCTCTCTCTCTCTCTCTCGTTCTTCGTTATATCACTGTATCATCTAAGGAGACTTGGGGCCTCTCTATTTGATTAGGCACGTTAAAACGTATGGTATTTTAATTTAATTGTTAGCTTGCATTGAGTGGGCTTCCCAATAACAGTCTAATTAGTGCCATGAATAACGGGCTTCTGGAAGCGTATTGACAGCTAATACGAAGAAATTGAATTATTTTAATTATATAATATTATTGAACACCATCTTCTTTGGCAGCTTGATTTTCAAGTCAGTGGCCCCTTTGGGCTTTTTCCATGTGAATAGCATTCATCTTCTGAATAATAATAATAATAATGATAATTTTAGTACGTTAAGAAAGTTGTAACCAAGTAATGTATGGTGATCATTGACACCGGTCAGAATTGGCTGGATGACAGTGCATGACCAGGGATGAGATGTCATGTGGGAGATTAGATGATTTTGCTGTCTCCAACTGGATTTGATCGGGTGATTGGTGATTCCAGAAGATTCTAAGACAGATTCTTTATTCATAAGAATATCTTTTTATATGTTTTTTTAACATTTTATTTTGTTTGCTCCAAACTGGAAATAGTAACTTTTTACACAGTGAAATTGGCTTTTCTGAAATAACATTATATATATATATATATATATATATATATATATATATATATACCACGCATATAGATAGATAGTTAGATTTGTTTTGTGTGTATAGGTGTGTGTGTGTGTGTCCGTCTTCAGTTTTGGCTGGATTTCAAGCCTCGCCCAAATTTTAGCCAAGAAAGATAAATGCTTGAGCACCAGTTGAAATATAACTTAAGCCAACTAAAGACATTATTTGAGTCAAGCTCCCCCACGAGGGCAAATTTCAATCCTCTAGTTAATCCTTTGACCTGAGAGATGTAGCCGATTACTGCAGTTGATACACCTCCCTGCCATTTTATTTATAAGGTGACTGCATTAGATAAACACCGCTTTCTCGCATTGTGCTCGTAGAGCTTTAGTACTATGCTTATTTATTTATTTTTTGTTATGGTAAAATATCCGGCCAAGGTGATGTCATCACAGTTTCGGTAACAGATGTTGCCAAGATGGTGCCATCAGAGTTTTAGAAGTAACCTATATTGCCAAGGCGGTGCATCCAAAGTTTTTAGAAGCTGACATATGTTGACCAAGGCGGTGTCATCAAATTTTAGTTTTAAGAAGCTACCATATGTTGCCAAGGCGGTGTCAATCAAGGTTTTAGAAGCTATCATATGTTGCCAAGGAGGTGTCATCCAAAGTTTTAGAAGCTACATTAGTTGTTTCCAAGGAGGGTGTCATCAAAGTTTTCGAAGGTACATATGGGTTGCCAAGGGGAGGTGTCATCAAAGTTTTTAGAATCTTACATATTTGTTGCCAACGGAGGGGTTGGGTGCCAGAGTTTTAGAAGCAACCTATGTTGCCAAGGCGGTGCCATCAATGTTTTAGAAGCTACATATGTTGCCAAGGAGGTGCCATCAAAGTTTTAGAAGACTACAATCTGTTTGCCAAGGCGGTGTCATCAAAGTTTTTTAAAGAAGCTACAAATATGTTTCCAGCCCAATGCGGGTTTTTTTTTTTTTTTTTGTCATCAAAGTTTTTGTTAGAAGGCTACATATGTTTCCAGGCGGTGTCATCAAAGTTTTAGAAGCTACATTATGTTGCCAAGGAGGTGGTACATCAAAGTTTTAAAGTGCTACATATGTTGCCAAGGAGGTTCATCAAAGTTTTTAGAAGCTACATATGTTTGCCAAGGTAGGTGTGTCATCAAAGTTTTAGAAGGTACGATTATGTTTGCCAAGGAGGTGTCCTCTCAAAGTTTTAGACGTCTACATCTATTGTTGCCAAGGAGGTGGTGCCAGAGTTTTGAAGAAAGCAACCTATGTTGCCAAGGTTGCGGTTGGCCATCAAGTTTTGTTTAGAAGCTACTATATTTTGTTTTCCAAGGAGGGTGTTCAAATCAAAGTTTTAGAAGTAACATATGTTGCCAAGGGAGGTGTCAATCAAAGTTTTTAGAAGCTACAATATGTTGTCCAAGGAGGTTGTCATCAAAATTTTAGAAGCTACATATTTTGTTGCCAAGGAGGGTTGTTCCATCAAAGTTTTAGAAGTAATCATATGTTTGCCAAGGAGGTTGTCATCAAAGTTTTTTAGAAAGCTACATATGTTGGCCTGGAAGGGGTGTCATCAAAGTTTTAGAAGCATACATATTGTTGCCTCACCGGATGGTGTCAATCAAAGTTTTAGAAGCTACATATGTTGCCAAGGAGGTGTCATCAAAGTTTTAGAAGTAACATATGTTGCCAAGGAGGTGTCATCAAAGTTTTAGAAGCTACATATGTTGCCAAGGCGGTGTCATCAAAGTTTTGTTTAGAAGCTACATATGGTTATGCCAATGGAGGTGTGCATCAAGTTTTTAGAAGCTACATATGTTTGCCAAGGCTGGTGTCATCAAAGTTTTAGAAGTAACATATGTTGCCAAGGCGGTGTCATCAAAGTTTTAGAAGTAACATATGTTGCCAAGGCATCAAAGTTTTAGAAGTAACATATGTTGCCAAGGAGGTGTCATCAAAGTTTTTTTAGAAGCTACATATGTTGCCAAGGAGGTGTCATCCAAAGTTTTTTAGAATCTACATATGTTGCCAAGGAGGTGTCAATCAAACGTTTTAGAAGTAAGCATATGGTTGTCAGGCCCGCCGTGGCATCAAAGTTTTAGAAGTAACATATGTTGCCAAGGCCGTGGCATCAAAGTTCCAGCGCTGTACAGCGTCGGAGTAAAAGAAAAAAAAAAAGAAAGAAACCTCCGTCGCTCGGAGTTAGAGAAAGAGATAAAAGCGAGAGAGTAAAGTTAGACAGAAAATTGAAAGATGGTATCGGTTTTTGCTCCTCTCAGAAGTTGTTGAGAATCCAAGATGTCGACAGGTTTTGCCTTCTCTCTTACCTCCTCCTGCTCTCTCTCTCTCTCTCTCTCTCTCTCTCTCTTTATTGTGTTTTGCAAGATCCTTGTTTCTTAAGTATATTTTTCTCTCTGTCTTTTCTCTCTGCGTCGCATATTGCCTCTATCTCCTTTCCACCCAGCCCCAAGGGTTCTTTTTTGTGTTTTGTAAGATCTTTGTTTTCCTGGTAAACCAATTGAACAACCAGGACTCTGTACCCACAAGTTTTTTCTTAAATCTTTGAAAAAGATATTCCGTAACTCTAACACACGATATGAAAGAAGTGCTTGATAAATGTCGTCAGGACTTCTTAATTATCCTTGCAGGCAGACCTCCTGATCTTATCCTGAAATGAAATGAATTTAGTTGTAATTTTTCGGATTATAAAACAAAACAAAAAACCAGTGAAACGAATAGTGAAACATAAAATTGTGAGGTGATATTTATAACTCTTAGCACGTGCCATAACTTAATTCAACTAGAAATAAAGAACTAATATAAAATTTTTCAATGAGCAAAGTGCACTTAACTTGGATGATAATAGTTTGATTGTGGGGGGCAAGAAACTAGTTCAAACAGTAAATCATTAACTTCAAGAAATAATCTATAAGCTCGAACAATCACTGGCAAAACAATATTCAGAAAATAATGTTCAATGAATCGCGCCAAACTCTACCCCCTCTCCCCCAGTCCTCCATTTGATAAGGAACCCGCCTGGCTTACTTTGACGTTAGGGAAACAGTGGCAAGGTTGGACAGCCAAGCCAACTCCCTAACCCACCACCCTCCCCACGCCCTTACCCCCACTCCTCCCCCTATCCACAACACTTGTTTACACCAGGTTAGAAAGTGAAGATTGAGAACGAAGGCCGCCAGGAGGAAGAAACGGGTAAGGAGGAGGAGGAAAGCAGTCCCTGACGGACCGCAACGCAGTTGTCATACCACCCGGTCAAGAAAAAGAAAAAAATGGAAAAACACACGTCAAGAGCAAATTTCTGAAGACCAACATCGTAGTACAAACCCCAAATGGTCAGTATAAATATACATCGGAGGTGTCGCAGCAATGCATCTACTAAGAATGTGGTTGAATGAGTTAACTTTTGTTTCCGAGGGCTTTCCACCAACCAAGAAGTGCAAAGTAACGGCACCTTTGGACATTCTAAAACCGCGGCCAATCAATTTGTAAGGCAGAGATACCAGAGAAAAGCAGAATACAGTGATGGGAGGTTCATCCTTGTGGGCTGCCGGTAATCAATTACTCCGACCGTTCCTTTTCCTCCATCCCTGCCCCACATTAGGTATAAAGACAATTGGAATGCCCGCCCAAGAAGCCGCCGACACAAAGTTTTAGGGCAGACCTAAAGCGGCCATTTATTTCGGACGGGGTTTAAGGTGGGAATAACCCACTCCTGACCACTCCCATGATGTAATAGGACGTACCCCCCAACCCCAAGGGATCCCCTCCCGCGCAATACCAAACTGAGGAATACCATTTGGAGGACCACCCAATAGTCAGTCGGCCAATAGAGGAGTTCACCTTCAGCGGGCCCGTTTCCCATCGCCTTAATGACTACCATGACCTCTCCCATGACAACTACTGGTCACGAGGCGTCTGCGTGGGAATATTGAACTTCCCCGCCTCTTCCATCAAGTAAGGCAGTTATCACCACAAGAAGTGCTCCGTCCCTGGACATTTGGTACTGGGATAGGCTAATCCATGTGAACTCCAAAAAAAACTATCTTTTTGTGTTGTAGAATTTTCTTTGAATTGTACAGTCCTCCTTCCTTAGTAAGATATGTGAAACATTGAATTAATGCTCCTAAAATAGAAATATTGATATATTTATGTTTTAACTGAAGACTTGGTTTAACCCCTAATGTTGGTCGATTCACATCGTTGAAATTTCCTAATTAAATACAATTATTTAGATGTGACAAAGGAAGAGGTGGCGGTTGGTTGTTGTTGTTTATGTGAAAAATAAATCTTTCTGTTAACATTTGTATCTTAATGTGCAAAGAGTAGGATGGGGTAGAAGAGGTTTTGCTTCTCTGTACAATCTCGTAAGCTACCTTCTGTTAATCATTGGTTTTGCTTTGTATAGACATCCGCCATGGCCTTATCAAATGATACTTTTAACTTCTATTTTATTTTGGAATGTCTGAGAGAAGGTTTCTTTAAAGAACTAAATCGATTTATATGTCGGTAGGTGGATCTAAAATGAATGGATTTGATGGTATGTTCAGGTCAAACGATGCAGTAATTATCATTAAGCGTCACCGCAAACTAAATCAAATGATTCTCAAATAAACCATACTAGAGTTAGCCCCATTCCTCATCCATCACTACTAAATACGGTTTAAATAACTAACAACAAGCAGGAAAGTGTTTTAATTAACATGGGTGGTAAACCCAAGTATTGTGTAAGCTGATCATGAACACCATTTTTCATTATCATAGCTATTAATGAAGCCAAAACGTAAAACCGTTCACGGTGTAACCTCTAGGTGTTTTAAAATATTTTATTCTGCAGATTTATTGTTGGCACTACATTGCTAGAAAGAAAAAACCTAAAAACCTTAATTCCTAGATACAATCATGCATACTGATGAAACAGCTCTCTAAGTATTATTTCAAAACAGGAACATTTTCAATGAATTTTTATAATAGTGCTTTTAGATAATATGTGCCCCAATAAGCCCCGCGGGAAATAAGGAGCAACCCAAGTGCGCCTTTGGATTAGACGATGGATCTCAAAAACAGATGATTTGAAAGGGAGCAAAATGCAAGAAAGGCTTAAAACAAAATAGACAGGTATGAAAATCTAAACAATGAGTATAATGGAAATGGAAAAACTCACCCAATTCTAAGATGCGTACTGCCAAAGCTTTATTATAACAAAGACAAAGATCAAGAAAAGTAAATCTCGTAAAGAAACATGGAAAATTATGAATAATATTGTATCTACTAAAATCAATAAAAAGATTGAATTACGACAACCAAAACAACCCAAAGCTAGAGCAGATCAATTTAAACCAATACTTTGGCTAATGGTAGGAAAAATAACTTATGGTAAAACGCAGGAAATGCTACAAAAGTACGAAAATGAAGATGATAGGGAACCACTCAAAGAACTAATATTGGTAATAATATAAGATTGTTTAGACCTCAACCCAGTTACCAGTATAAACAATAATTGTTAACAGTTTAAGAGCTTGAATAATAGTAATGACTTACGGGACGGGATGGTATTCCTACCAGCTTTCTAAAAGAATTTACCCTTTATAGTTATTGCATATTATATCACAGTTATTATAAATACATCGATTTGTAACTGGGAAATACCCTTCTATTTGGAAACAACCCCTCGTAAACCCTCTTTCAGCAAGGAAGGTATGACAACAGGACGACCCTGGTAAATTACAAGACCTGTTTTCTGTCCTTCCCGGTTGGTTATCGAGGTAATGGAAAAAGATTGTGTGTAATTCAGTTAATGGAACCATCTAAAAGAAAAAAATAATTTGTCTTTCTAAAACACTCGAACATGGATTCCGTAAAGGTTTTTATCAACAGAAACAGCTTTTGAATGAAATTAACAGATGAAATTTATAAAAAATAAAAAATTGAATAAAAAAAGTTTCAAAATTTTCATATTAATTTTTATGCTACCTTATCCAAAGGCATTCGATAGTGGTTGTAACCATTGATTTAAAGTGATTGTAAAATCTCTTAAGGAACATCACATTGATACTTTTTTTGGTTTCGAGATTACGTGGGAGATAGGAGTCAGGTAGGTTGAGAATTAGGAGACGTAAAATTCTTGTATTGAAAAGGTTTGAATTTTGGGGGTCCCGCACAGGGATGCTGTTCCTAGGCCCAAATTCTTTTTTTGTCTACTACGTTAATGATATGATTAAATACATAGAAAACCTTGCCTGCTAATTCCAATTATGCTGATGGACAACCCCAAGTTCTTTTGGCTGATCAATTAGAAAATCTAGTAATTGCCTTGATTAAAAGGACTGAACTAATGTTTGGCTCAAAATTAAGGAAATATTTTTCTAAGGAAAGGGCTATTATTAAATGCCACCCTCAAAAACGCAGTGCAATGGTTTTGTGGGTACGCTCCCAGTAAGTATTTAGCAAAAGATTCCAGATGACATTGTAAGAAAATGCCGATGGGGATAAAGTAAAGATAAGTCAACATGTGAAAAATTCTTAGGTTCGTACACTGGACAGGTTATTGACATTCAGTACTGTCACAGTTGGGACGGAGGCTGAGTATGAAAATTGTCCCAGTGGCATTTCTGTTATCTAAAGTTAGAGTAAAAAGATTACTTTGATGATACTACTCGAGCCTTGATTGTGGAAAAATAAGCCTGGTCCTGAGTGTAATAAACTAACTGTATTAAGATTATGGGGAAGTAACTAAATGATTAATGCAACACATGGGAAAAAGCTTCAAAAAAATAAATTTGCCAAAACTTTGCAGGTAGAGTAGCCGTTCTTGGGGTGAAAAAAACACGATCAGCATCACCCTTCCAACCCTCCAGCAATTAAAGTGGGATCAAAATTTAAAAGAAAAGTGTAAGTTTAAGAGTTTTGGTTTGTTTTTGTTTTTGTTTTTAAAAGTTTTTTGAGAAGAGAATAATCCTTCCCAACTGGAGCCTTAATACACCATTTCCTACAGTTGGTAATTGTAGGAATGCATTAAGCTAAGACAGAATGAAAATCTATAGTGTACCGACCGCCTCTCGAACCCAGATTTTGGGTGTTCACGCTCGATGGGCGAAATAAGGGGCCCAGCTTGCTGGAATAAACCTACCTCCTGGAATTAAGAAAATGTATAGATGTTAGTTCTTCTGAGTTTAGTTCAAAACGGAAACTTAACGCAATACTTGCCTTAAATTTTACCTTGAATGTATATATATCCTCAAAACATTTTACAATTCCTAACTTATTGTGAATTTTATGTAAATAATTTAATATTGTAATGTAGCAAAAAAAGATAAACCATTTTTATAATGGAATAAAGGTTTTTTGACTTTGAACTTTGACTTTGACTCTCTCTCCTCTCTTCTCATTATCATGTATTCGAAGTACGCGTCTCATTTACAGCTTTCTTTTATTTTCCACATTTGCAAAAAGTTGTCACATAGACAAAACTAAACGTTTCTTCACGGGCTCAAATCTCTGTTCCTTTCAGAGTGGTAAGTCATTCTGGTCCGTAATGAAATGCTCCAAAAACACTTTAGAAAACGGCCATATCCTAAATTTGACCGTCCCCGCCCGTTGGACTCCTCAAACGCTGGAGTTTTTTTAATTTACTTTATATTTTTTATTTTTTTTGGAGAGAGAGAGAGAGCGGGGAGAGTAAGATAGAGAGAGAGAGGAAGGAGAGAGAGAGACATGCGGCTTCCTTGTACGTTTGAATGTGGAACGAAGACTTGGGCACTTGTGTATGTTGAATGTTGATTAATGGCTACGCCCTCAGAAGACCTGACGCTTAATGATTTGTGTGATTTTTTATGCTTTCAGGTAATCACTTGATAGCACGTTTGCCAACAGGAACCACACACACATACCCCACCCACACGCACATTCACATACCACGCACACGACAAGGAGACCCCACACACCTCAAATATATATTTATATTATATGTTAATAATACCATAACAATAATAATGTTGGTTGGTTACCTGTGGTAGTATACATGCATACATATATATTCATATTTATTTAGAACGGTTACACCTGATGCATTCCTTCGCGGCTGCAATGCACAATATTAATTTGATATAAGTTTCGTTATAGCAGAACTATTGCGAAATATGACATTCATCAGTAGGCTACTCTGCTAACATTAGAAATGGGACAGCATTGCGTTTCAATTGACTAAATTGCAAATAGTGTTTTTGGTTAAAAGTTTTTACTTATGGGCGTTTATTATATGCGTTTGTTTGTTCAATTATCAGTGTACTACGTATGCCCTATCGTACTTTTATATATTTGTCTGAATTTGGTTTGTAGATCCTTTACATACTCTTCATTTTGAGCTTGGAAATGTATCCAATCATGCAAGATGGATTTAAATATGTATGCCATCTATTCATGACTGTTATGTATGTAAATGTTTTTGCCCGTATTTGTATGAAATGAATCGCAGTAGTCATTGATGACTTTGAAGGATTTTCCTAATTGTACAGTTGAGAAAGAATGTACCCAAACAAACGGATTCAAGGTTCTAAATTGGGTTTGTTCCTAAATATCCAGGTTAATATTGATAGCTGTAATATACTTGTCACTGTTACCGTACCTGTAATCACGAACATGTCATTTGTGGTCAGAGCACTGTAAAAATAACCAGCAACTTTCATTTGCTAAATCTATTTGTGTTTTAATATATTTCTCGACCTTTTTTTTATCGACCAAGTGGTTGTACCAAACGTCTGTTGTGACCTTGTTGATTTATGACTTGGGTTATTTTAGAGAGGAGTAATGGTTGTGTGGTCTTGAGTTCAACTCTTTGGAGAGTTATTTAAATATAGTCGTTTTTGTGCTTGTTCGCGTGTTTTCATCAGCTGTTGACATGTATATTAGAGAGCATTTGACCTTCAAGTAAATAGATCATTCAGCAGTATTCGGTCCCATTAATATACGTATTTGGCTGTATGTATTTATATTTCGCTTAATTTGCTGTAGAGAGAGAAAGAGGCTGTATTTTATTTTCTATTTTTTTAATTTAATTCATATTAAATCCCTAAAATCTCTTATATTGTATGATTAATATTATAATAATATATATATATATATATATGTGTGTGTGGTGTGTGTGTGTGTGTATATATTATATTTATAAAATATATGTATATATATATATATTGAAGAGAGAGAGATAGAGGAGAGGAGCGAGAGAGAGAGAGAGAGAGAGCGTTCCCGTGGGGGTAACGGGTGACCCAATCGTTCTTGATACTTCCGGATGTGGGTTTCGAGTCCTGCTATGGAGTGTCCAAGTTTTGCTTTATATTCTTGCATTTGGATCTCAAGCTTTTGTGAATAGACGAAGCGTATCCAAAAAGTGTTAAGAAGGCGCATTATTATAATATATATGAATATATATATATATTATATATTACATACATAACATACATACATACATACATACATACATACATACATAACATACATACATATATATATACACAAACGCTTACTTCTTTGTTGTTCCCTTTTAAAAAAGTCTGTCCATCATTACCTGGGTGAAAACATGCAGTTTTGGTTGTCAGTTTTGTTCTTTTTATTTAAACAACTTCGAACTATTGCTAATGTATGTAGAAACTTATGCTGGTTCTTGGGATGCTTTTCCTTTAAGCTTTTTTAATACCCTGCCTTCTATATTTACTCTTTTAAGGATATTGGAACTTTGGCAATATTTTGGAGCTTTTGTTTGTGTCTGAGCCTCTCTCTCCTCTTCTCTCCTCTTCTCTCTCTCTCCTTCTCAGCACCAAAACAGGCTTAACGGAGAAAAAGATGGGTTCTCGTCGGTCTTAATAAAGCCTCAGAGAAGAGATATCAGCTTTTAAACTAAACTGGCGAGGTTTAGTTTTGATTCTCTCTCTCTCTCTCTCTCTCTCCTGGATGTGTCAAAGTTTGAGAGTAATGGGGGATTTTGTACGATATTTGTCAACTACAGTTGTTTGCAGTGACGTATAATTATTTAGTTAAGATTAAATTGATTAAGAAGAATGATGAAATTTGTTTTAACCATTTTATTTTTCCCTCTTGCTTTTAGAGTACGATGACTCCGCAAGATATTATAAATCATGAGAAGACCCGGGCGCGTTCAAAAAATGGCGGACTTCAAAACCTAACGTTTTATTTAATGAAAATGAAGGCGCCCATTCACAACCTAGTTATTTGATGCAATTCACCTCGTTAAGGAAGGTTAAGTGTTAACCCCACTTTCCCTTTACCTCGTAAACCTGTCTCGATGTTTCCGTGAGGTTCTGTAACCTCACCGGTAATTATTGGGGTTTAAAAAGGCAGCCAGTCAAAACCCCATTCATATGGGTCTCCGGCGGAGGCTCTTCCCGCGGAGTCTTCTTCCATTCGGGTCATTTTCGTTATTTATTATCATTATCACCGTCTTCGCCGTTATCATGATTGGGTTATATAGTATTATTATATATATAATGATATATATAATATATATTATATATATATATATATATATATATATATATGAGAGAGAGAGAGTAGGAGAGCTAAGAAAAAAGCGGAGGAGAGAGAGAGAGAGAGAGAGAGCCCACCGTCTCCACCTCTTTCCTATTTTGGCCCTCTTCCGTCCGTGTCCCCCAAATCATTGTCTCATGGCCCACTCCCTTCCCCCTCCCCCTACCTCCCCACCTACCCCCTACCGCCTCCCTTCTGTCCTCCGAACCCTACCCTAACCCCTCCCCAAAACCCCTCCCCCACTGGTTTCCAGGGTGAAGTGTTTGGGCAAGAGCGTTGGGAGGAACTAAGATGCGAGGCGGGGAATGTGAAAAGGCGGGCGGAAATAAATGCAAGGAAAGAGGGAGTTGGAGGAGGTCAAAATGGATGGGAATGTGGAATAAAATAACTTAAAAAAGCTTTAACAAAAGAATATTTTTGATGGAAAGGGAAATTTAATTGGGATTTGGAGGATGATGAGGAAGAAGAAGAGGAGGCATTTGAGATGGAGGAGGAGGAGGAGGAGGAGGAAGGTGAAGGGAAGAATCATTCACGGTCGGCAGTTGTGCCTGAGCGTGTTGTCATTTTATTAAAGTCTTCATGAGCATCCAAGTCACCGCCGCATCGCCCCACCGTTATAATGTGGTGTTCGTTCGTTCGTTTTCGTTTTCTTTCCCTCTTCGATGCCAGTTGTTTTGTTGGGTGGGTCTCTCTCTCTGTCCTCTCTCTCGTTCGTCCATCTCTCTCTCTCTGGTTCTGGTTCGTTCGCTGTACCTTTTTTTTAATTTAAACCTTTTTTTTTTTTTCTTTGTCCTTGCTGCTGCTGCTGTCACTTCGTCGTCTGAGTGAGTTTTTTTTTTCTTTAACGTATTTTATTCTTTTTTGGTTGTTTTTTTTTTTTTTTTCTCTGTCCTCCGCCTCCTCAAACGTCCTTATTTTGTTTTTGTAGTTGGTTAATAACCATGTAAGGAGAACGATTTCAGAAATATTTTTTTAAGTGGATGAATGCGAAGGTTTTTAAAAGTGGTGAGTGTTGAGCGATTTTTAAGTGGATGAGTATTGAGGTGGGCGTAGAGCTTTTTCTCAAGTGGATGATTGAGGGAGAGGTTTTTTAAACTGAATGAATGTAGAGGTTTCTTAAGTGGATTTGTGTAGAGTTTTTATAAAGTGGGTGGGTGTAGAATGTATAGTTATTACAAGCGGATGAGTGAAGTTTTTTTTAAGTGCGTGAGTGTAGACCTTTCTTAAGTAGATAAAAGGGTAGGTAGTTTTTTTTAAATGGGTTTTTTTTAAAGTTGGATTTTTTGTAGAGTTTTTTTTTTTAATACAAAGTGGTGATGTTGGGTAGAGTTGATTTACAAGTTGGATGAGTGAAGTTTTTTTATAAGTGCGTGAGTGTAGACCTTTCTTAAGTAGATAAGGGTAGAGTTTTTTAAAGTGGATTTGTGTAGAGTTTTTTTTTTACAAAGTGGATGTGTGTAGAGTTATTACAAGTGGATTAGTGTAGAGTTTTTTCAAGTGGATGCGTTGGTAGGTTTTTTCGGTTTTTTCGTTACGTAGATGAGGGTAAGAGTTTTTTTTTTTTGTTTATAAAGTGGGAATTGTGTGTAAGGAGTTTTATTACAAGCGGATGAGTGTAAGGAGGGGTTTTTTTTTAAGTGGAAATGAAATGGTTGAAGTTTTTTTTTTTTAAGTGGAAGAGTGTAGAGTTTTTCATAAAGTGGATGTGTGTAGAGTTATTACAAGCGGATGGGTGTAGAGGTTTTTTCTTAAGTGGATGAGTGTAGAAGCGCCATTATGTTTATAATAACTCAAAAAAATCGTTTTAAAATTTGCAGTTTCATTCCTATCTTTACCTTACATTGTCTCGTATCTTTACCGAGTTGGTAAAACGCTGTTTTTTTTTTCTCATTGGTTTTTTCATGTAAATTTAAGATTGGAAAGTCCTCAACCCGCTCTAAAGAGTCAGAAATCTAAGACGTTTACTCACTCGGTGCGTCCGCGAGTGCTCTGAAAGTAATGAGGGGATTTTGTTTCTAATAGCTCCAGCTTCATTTTCCGTGAAGGTAGTCCACGTAAGCTTTATTAGTTTGAAGGATTTACGTCTTCAACTTGAGGTGGTCCTTCTCTAGTTCAAGGTTTACTCCGGGTCTTTTTGCCAATTTAAAATATTATTGAGTTATCGACGTTTCAAGTTCAGCTGTACTGATTTCACAGAACTAACCTATTGCAACCCTTTGGCATATCTGTATATGTGGGTGTGTAATCTCTATATATTATTATATTATATATATATTATGAATAATATATCGTTATATATTATTACATACATACACTACATACATACATACCATACATACATACATACCATACATACTTACCATACAGATACATACATACATAGATCGATAGATAGATAGATATATTTTACAATTATATTATTTACAAGCTTTTGTTTGTTTTGTATTTTTGAATGAAATCCATTATATATTATATTATATAATATATAATATAATATCTATATATAAAATAAATAAATGTATGTATCTACTACCCACACAACACACACATCGCACCAAACGGTGGTTTTGTTTTTATATCTAATAATATAATGTTTAACAACACATATATTAAGTGGGTTTTTGTATAACTAAATTGAAGTCCTCGGAAATTCTCTCTCTCAAATTCTCCTCTCTCCTCTTTCGTCCGATATTCTCCCGTCTTATTTCTTCTTCTCGACCTGACCTCCGGTCATTCCCTCTCCTCCCTGCCCTCTCTCTCTCTCTTCGTCATCTCCTCTCTCAACCCCCCCCCCCCCTCCTCGTGTCGCCATAGTTTTGGTTTTGAGTGGAAAATCCGTGGTGAGGTTCATTAACCATTTTATCACCGTTTGTAAAAGTCCTCGTCCGGCGCCGAAAATGATTGTTCTTAACAATTTTTCCTGGGTCGGCCGGCAACCGCGAACGGGAAAAAAAAAAATAATTCTGTTGGAACGTAGAGAAAGACTTGAGCGAGAAGAGAATAATTCTCTTCACATTTAATTTTTTTCTTGTACTTTTCTCACGTTTTGTTGTGTTCGGTTGGAATTCTCGTAATCTGCCAGCTCCCTTGTGTCCGTGTATTGACCGTGTGTATTGTTTGTCTGTACATTGTTGCTCTCGCATTCACGTGAGGCTTTTGTTTTCAGTTTATGTTGTCCCGATCAGATGGGTCCTCCTGTAACCAGATTCAAGTAATGCCTAATACGTCATACCCTATTCTTAGTCATATTTTGAACGCAATTTTTTTCACTGGAGCATGTTAACCAAATATAACATTAAGGCATTCTTTGAACTTTCCTTTGTTTCCGTAATTGTTTGATTACACAAAGCGCACGATTGTTTGTCCTTTGAAATTTCGTCGGGATAAATCTGGCCGAAGTATTTTCAGATGTTGAGCAGGTTTACTTTTGCAGTTATTCAAATTCGGGCTTTCGCTCCGGATTCCAAATCTCCGCCGCGTGAAAAATACTTTCCAAGATGGAAGTCACAGAGGTGGTGAAATGTTCCTGCAACGAAAGCGCCTTTCTAAAGGTACGCTCGTTTTTTAATGCCTCTTCGGAGAATCCCGGGACAAAAGGGAAGGAGGGAAAATAGAACTTTTAGGAAGTTTTGGAGATAAAAGAAGTCAGCTATCCTTGAAAGACTTGACCTGACTTTACCACTTAAGAGTTCCTTATCGTCCTGAAACTTCGGTTGTAAATGGATTGATTAATGGGTTTATTCCACTGGCGTGGCAGCGTCTAGGTCGCCTGTACCTCTGTATTGCATCGTTATGCCTATTTTATGCGATTGTACATTGTCATAATAACGCTTCCAAGCAAAGTTGGAGTCATCGATACTTTTTTTTGTTTGTTATTATGCCTATTTCATTGGAATGTACATTGTCATAGTAATGCTTCTAAGTAATATTTGTAAAAACCCGATATAAGAGAAATGCATGTTGAATTGATTGTAATGACTTAACTAAGTCAAATTGACTGAATAAAAGTTAACTTGTGGCATGGGCGTCAAGTGAGTTCATTATGCATGTTGCATAAAACGTGCTACAACGACAAACATATTCTGCTCCCTTCTCTACCTACCTGACTTGGCGTTTTTTTGCTCTCAACACAAGGCAGGCTCCTGCTGCAAACACTTTGTTCTCTCTCTCTCTCTCTCTCGTCTCTCACAGTGACTCCTGCATACATTTGTTCTCTCTCGCCTCTCTCCTCTCTCTCTCTCTCTCTCTCTCTCACACACACAGTGACTCCTTCTGCATACAGTTTGTTCTCTCTCTCTCTCTCTCTCTCTCTCTCTCTCTCTCTCTCTCTCAGTGACTCCTGCTGCAAACATTTGTCTTCTCTCTCTCTCTCTCTCTCTCTCTCTCTCTCTCTCTCTCTCTCTCTCACACTGAAAGAAAAATTGTTATTATTGTTGCTATTTCATAAAAACCCCTCTTATTCCCACAAGCCGCAGAATTGAAGACAAAAATAAGCCTAGCAATCGTGCTCACGTATATGTACTCTGTTTAATAAAGGGGCGTGGCTGCCTGTTTGCGCTTTTTATCACTTTATTTTAGGTCATAATTGTAATTGCCGTTATACCTGTAGCTTCCTGTATGTTTTTTTTTTTTTTTTTTTTTTTTTTTTTTTTTTTTTGTATATATAGACTCGGTAGTCTCCTGGACTCTTGGAAACAGAGCGTTGCCGTGTGTTGACATTGATTGAAGGTGATGTGATGATGTGATGTTTCGGTCGTAATGTTGGAGAAAAATTCTCTCTCTCTCTCTCTCTCTCTCTCTCTCTCTCTCTCTTCCGTACGAAATCTGATAATATCAACATCGCAGATCTCTCTCCTCTCTCTCTCTCTCTCTTTCTCTCTCTCTCGAGTTGCACGACGCAATCTGATAATAATAATCACATCAGTCAACATCAGCAGATCTCTCTCTTCTCTTCTCTCATCTCTCTGTCTCTCTCTCTCTCTCCTCAATCTCATCCTCTCTCTCTCTGCTCTCTCTCTCTCTCTCTCTCATCTCCTCTCTCTCTCTCTCTCAGAAGAAGAATTTACGTACCTGCGGCCCTTACTCGTGTGTGCGAAATGCAGTTTCCACAGCTATATAAAAACTGTTCAAAAAAATATGATTTTTTTGAGATACGAAGAAATTTTTTTTTATTACTGGACTTTTCCTAGTATTTTGTGAACCGTTCCAGTAGTTAGACGAAGCGTTTTGAAATAGTCATCTGTGTATTTCAGCAACATTGCAGACTTTTTGCTTTTGTCAGTTGTTGTATGTGTAATTGCTCAAACCCATGTTTTATTATTCAGATTGATGGCGTAGTCAAACTTGATATCATCACACGCACATTTTTTTTTTTCGTACACTGATTCAATCTTAACGACACTGATGAATACCATTAATACTAGAGATGGAATTATATTAAGGCAATATTGCTGTTTGACCTTACGAAGTGTTTGAGCAGATTATTATTATTGCTATTATTAGTATTATTATTATTATTATTATCAATCATCATTATTATTATTATCTTTTTTATCCTCCAATTCGACTGGGTGTATGTATAGTGTGGGGTTCCGAGTCGCATCCTGCCTCCTTAGGTCTATCACTTTTCTTACTATGTGAGCACACTCTTTTACATTAGCCCTGGCGCTACTTCGGCCTCTAGTTTTGCGAGATTCCTTATTATTATTATTATTATTATTATTATTATTATTATTATTATTATTATTATTATTATTATTATTATTATTATTATTATTTTATCACAGTCGTTCTATTCGACTGTAGTTGTAGTTATTGTATTTGGAGTCTACAATTTTGCTGAACCGTTTGATATTCCATGGAAATCACTGTGCCAGTTCAACAATCAAGTGTAAAATCGTGCTCTATCCATTGGTTTTCCTGCTAACTGCCTGTCTTTATGATCATTGTTACGGCACAATCCGGATGCCCTGATATAAATATACTACTGTATTTTAGTAGAGAAATGTGAGTCCTATTTCATGTACAGAAAGCTCGAATGTTTGAGTTGATTCCAGTGCACTGTTGATTTTAGGAAATGCGGTTTAAAAAAAAAAAGTCTTTTTTGTACAGAGCCCAAAATAGTATTATATATATTTTTGAACTCCACCTTTTTAAAATACAGATTGGGGTCATTTATACCAGAAAGCTGCGTATTTGTTATTTTACAAAGGTGTCTAAAGGTATTTTGACGCCTAAATGTGACTTTTCATGTTTGTGAATATTATATCAAAGTACGAGAGGATGTGCTATTTATCTTTAATCCGTGTGAGAAGAATGGAGTGATTCACTATTTCTTTTTTAATCAGTATTTCTTTGAAAGCACTCTAATGACTAATGCTTGGACTTGGGTGTCCATAAGTATGCCCATTTATTTGTTTATTTATTTATATTTGGTGGATGAAAAGTTTGTCTCCATTTAAAAATTACATTTTATTTATTTATGCTCCATTTAAAAATTACATTTTATTTATTTATGATGGAGGAAAAGTTGGTCTTCATTTAAAAATGACATATTTATATATTTATGTTGAAGGAAAAGTTGGTATCCACTTAAAAATTATATATTTATATATTTATGTTGAAATAAAAGTTGGTCTCCATTTAAAAATGACATATTTATGACATACTTATATATTTATGTTGAAGGAAAAGTTGGTCTCCATTTAAAAATAACATATTTATATATTTATGTTGAAGGAAAAGTTGGTCTCCATTTAAAAATGACATATTTATATCTTTATGTTGAAGGAAAAGTTGGTCTCCATTTAAAAACGACACATTATGTCTTTATGGTTGAGGAAAATTAGTCTCTCCATCTGAGAATTTTGATATTTCCGAAAAACAGCCAACAACTATTTTCTGTGACATTGATAGTACCGGAAAATCAGTATGCGTCATTCTCAGATAGAGAGACTTAATCTTACCCGGTTGAGAACTATGAGACGGGTGGCTGAAGAGGAGTGGAGATTGGCGGAAGTGAAAGGACGGGAGGAGATCACGATGATGATTTAAGTAAGCGGATTCAAATCTTTCCTTAATATCAAAAGGACGTATCTCCCCAAAAGCTTCCACTTCACGTCAGTTAATATAATATTAAAAATCAGTCTTGGTAAAGAGGAATCAGGGCGGTATCTGAGTCCTCCTTCACCGGCAGCAGGTTACTTTGGGGTTGATAGATTGGCAGAGGGGTGAAGGATGAAAGACAGGATTAGGAAAACCCAAGGAGTAATAGAGAAAGTAAACCGCAATTCTCGTCCATAAATACAGGGAATCCCGGACGGTATAATTATGGCATCGACGATGGCGGTGTGTAATAATGATGTATTCAGAAAGGCTTCGTATAATCGTAATACGTCAAGGGCATATTGATCACTCAGGCAGTCAGGTATTTAATTAATGAGAGATGAGGCGGAATAATTCTGAGCTGGGTCCAACTGGTAGGTTGCCACTTGTAGCGCAACGGATGTTTTTAGTGGTGGAGGCTGCAAAGTGAAGTCTTGACCAATATCCTCCCATCTTTTGTTTGTGGTAAGATTACCGTTTATTCGACGTGAATGTGCAGTGTGAATTAATACAGGGTGTCCATAAAGTCCCAGTACCATTTTGAGCAATAAACGCTTGTAATGGTACTGGGACTTTATGGACACCCTGTATCAAGAATGTTGTCTTCAAACGTATTCTGAACATACGTGACATTATAATGTTAGTGAATGTGAACATTGAGTTTTGTCCCCTTGGTTCTAACGCCACTGTGCAGAAAGCTATCAATTAATCAATCACTCTACCCCATAGGGGAATAGTACCGTCATTGCAACTCACGTGGTGCACTGTAGGCATTCATCAAGGGTGTTTGCAGTGTTCCTTCGGCTCCAAGTTGCGGCCACTTTTGTAGCCTTTTACTTTACCTTCATTCCCGGTTCCTCTCTTCAGTCTTGTTGTCCAACCTCACTTATTACTTTCTTTATTTTCTGGATGTCTTTTTCTTGCTGTCCAACCACTCCAACTCCCGCTGCACTGAATGGTCGGGAATACCCCATTGCTGCTGGGCTTGGCAGCCTTAAATCACACAAAATCTGATATCAGTCACTATCTCCTTGCAATTTCAGAACAACTGTGTCTCTTGAACTTTATGTATACTAGACTTAAGGAGAACACACACACACACACACACACACACACACACACACACACATATATATATATATATATATATATATATATATATATATATATATATATATATATATATAAAGACTCATGCATTTGTACATATAGATCTTTCATCTTTATGGAAAACTAATGATTTTCTCTTGTCTTTTCAGGGTCTGAGGACAACCGTGTCAGCAGCAACTTCATGCGCGGATTGAGTTAAAAGGACAGACAGAGAATGGATCAAATGTCGTTCTGGAAATTAAAAGTGAATTAAGAAAATCCTTTTGAAAATTAAGAGATTTCCAATTCCGTTCAAATTGCATATTAATAGACGGGGGGTAAAATTTCTATGTGACTTTCTCGTGCCCGAAGCCCTATCTGGCGGCGAGTTATGCTAAATACTTCTCTTCATTCAGAGAACTACGTTATCGAGGGACCATCGTAAACGTAAGTTAATAATTTGAGTTTTTATTCTCGTTTATCATGTTGGTATGGTCGCAAGTCATTAGACTTTACCATTTGATATTTATAGACGATTATAGTTTATATATATATATATATATATATATATATATATATATATATATATATATATATATGATCTGTTCTGACCAGACCACCCCCCAGTGGTTGCAACCTCCCACATTTTTTGTCCCTCAAGTCTGGGTTAGATGAGGGGTCATTAGGTTACCCATCCCAACAGGATGTCACCTGTTTATTGCCGTCCATATTCACGTGTCATGTTTTAAACCCCCCCCCCCCCAACCCCCCCCCTGCCCCCTGCCCCCTACCCCACGTTATCTGGTCAAATTTCCTAACAGAATGATTGATTTTTGACGGTACACCTGTGGCGAGTTTATGAAGAGCGGCTTTGCAAACGTTGCTCGGGGATTTCTTGGATTATTATTATTATTATTATTATTATTATTATTATTATTATTATTATTATTATTATTATTTTAGCACTTAGGTGATGTTGAAAACATATATACATATGTGTGTGCGTGTGTGTGTAAACAATAAACCGTTGAGAATTGTCTTATTGGTATCAGCTATAACAAAAGTTTGCATCTCTCTCTCTCTCTCTCTCCTCTCTCTCGTCTCTCTCTCTCTCTCTCTCTCTCTTCTCTCTCTCTCTCTCTCTCTCAGAAGAGGAGTTAATCCATGAATAATTAATCCAACCCGCCTCCAGTTTGAGAGAGAGAGAGAGAGAGAGAGAGAGAGAAGAGAGACTCCCTTATCCCTACTCTCCGAAACAATCAGAATTCATCGGGGGTTAATCCAGGTTAGAATGGGGAGATGAATTCGTGAAACAGAACCGGGGTTTGGGGGTTGGAAACTGACTCTCTCTCTCTCTCTCTCTCTCTCTCTCTCTCCATTGTCTCTCGGAGTTCATTTGCGTCCTCGGGATTCCACAGATTAATTTGTGATCTCCTTCAGCCGAATGGAAGGGTTTGTGGGCGGCCTTTGTTTTGGGCCTCCGGAGCCATACCCGAAAATGTGGTTAAGGGGCTTGACCTACTTCTACGAAGTGCGTTTACGCATTAATTCGTTATTTAGATAAGTTACAGTTCTGATAGACAGTCTAAATTTAGAGTATATTCAATAGCTATACTCTGTTTTTTTCCGTCTGTCCATCCACCTGTGGTGTTTTCGCATGGTAACACTGCGTCCCGGGCTTTAGATAGTTACGCTATGTATAAGTTTTAGGTAAATAAAAGGATATCTGGGTTTACATTTGCAACTGAAAAGTGTTTTAGTAAATTACTGTATGCGAATTACACCGTTAATATTCGAAATAGGATATTATTTAAAGCCCGGGACTCAGTGTTACCATGCGAAAACACCACAGGCGGATGGACAGATGGAAAAAAAACAGAGTATAGTAAGGCTTAGTTTTTTATAGGATATATTATATTCTGTAGATTGGTTGGTTTGGCATTCAAATGTAATGACTTACAGTTAGAGAGGTCCGCTCTATGGAAACCTGTTGATAGTCTCTTAGGTACGTTATTATTATTATTATTATTATTATTATTATTATCCGGGGTATCAGCAGTGTTGCCATAAACTTAGATTTCACCTTTTTGATATGATTGTTAATAGTATCTTTAAAGCATTAATATTATTATTATTATTATTATTATTATTATTATTATTATTATTATTATTAATAATCCAGGAAATCATTGGTGTTACCATTAACTCAGATGTGACATTTTTTAAATGAAATCTTTCAATGCATTATTATTATTATTATTATTATTATTATTATTATTATTATTATTATTATTATTATTATTATTATTGACAGTACTAAACCAAAAGCTCGAACGACATCAAGAACACCTGTAATCCGACCCTCTACTGATATCTTTAGCCATCGTTACACCTGCTTTGGGCTTAAATTGCCATTCAGATGAATTGATTTACTGCGATCGGCGGCTGTCTTCACACTTTGATATGATTGATCGTTCGGTAAAATCGTCAAGTGATACTCAGTGAGGTAATGGAGTAGAAATGGGTACTTTTACTCTCTCTCTCTCTCTTCTCTCTTCTCCTCTTCTCTCTCTCTCTCTCGTCTCTCTCTCTCTCTCTCTCTACCCCACCATGATATTGCTGTTCCGCTACACGCACTATTTATATATAATATATATATATATATATATATATATATATATATATATATATTATATATATACATGGTATGTCAGTAAAAGGATCCACAGTAATATTCTTGTTTATCAAGATGAAATATATTTGTAGAAATATTTCTACGAATATATTTAGTCTTGATGAACATGAACACGAATATTACTGTGGATTCTTCTACTGATTACTTAGAAGCATGATTTAGTGATTTTATATTGCATATACGTATGTATGTGTATATATATACATATGTATGTGTATGTGTTTGTATGATCTTTAAGTATAATCTTTCCCATGGGCAGTTTGCATTAAATGCTAAGGCAGCTATGATTAACACTAAAGTAACACTAAAGTAACGACAAATTTTGTCTCTTAAACTTGTGCAGATTAAAAGAGAGAGAGAGAGAGAGAGAGAGAGAGAGAGAGAGGAGCCTCACGCTGTATACGCCTTACATTTACCAATTGAACTTCATCGCCATTTAATTCGATCGACAAATCGATCCTGTGTCGCTAAGAGGAAGACTAAACTACATCGGCTCCTTCCCTTTTCATGCGGCGGGTGTTCCTCAAGGATCTGTTATCCTCCCGACCTGTTTCCTTCTCTTCCTGAATGACGTCCTTGAAAGCCCCTCTCGTGTCCTGGCCATTCATATGCAGATGATCCTCCTCTCAACACAAGCCTCTTGCTCCCCCTTCTCCCTCCCGTCTGCTCTGCTGGGGAAGTTTGCTCTCAGTCTCTAGCGTCTAGCGTATTCGAGGGTGGTGGGACTACCAGGAACCACTGACTGTCTCAGTGTGTCCTGGGTACTAACTGCTATGATGGTACGACGCATCTGGACAGTATAGACCTATCCTGAGGGAACTTTCGGTGCTCCGATGATGGCCTCTCTCTCTCTCTCTCTCTCTCTCTCTCTCCTCTCTCTCTCTGAGTAGGGCCGATTGGACCTTTTCTCTTGTGCTTTCAAGACATAGAAATGAATATTAGCTTGTTTCGTAGGGCTATCGTAATTCTGGCCAAAAGACTTTTACAAGTTTGGCGTGATCCTCAAAGTGGTAGGATTGACTCTTCATTGCACTTGAATATATATATATATATATATATATATATATATATATATATATATATATATATATATATATATGTATGTATGTATGTATGTATACATACATATAGTACTGGTAATCTTCTTAGTCACGAAGATATGGTCATTCGATTGTATTCCACATAGGAAAATAAAAATGGTATATCTCAGAAAATGACCAACAGTTTCGTCCTCCAACGGACCTCTTCTTGGAGCGTTTATTGAGGAACACTCCAAGAAGAGGTCCATTGGAGGACAAAACTGTTGGGCATTTTTGTGAGATATACCATGTTCATTTTCCTATGTGGAATACAATCGAATATATATATATATATATAATATATATATATATATATATATATATATCTATATATATATATTTAAGGCAGTGGCGAATGTACGGAGGGGGTCGGGGGGCACTTGTTCATATGCTTGGAGTTATATCAGTGAATAGTTTGGACATTGTGCTATGAAGGGGAAGAACTGGGGAAGGGAAATCGTGTATTCATCGCCCCCTTAGGGGCTTTGTAAATTCAAAGTAAAAAAAAAAAAAAAAGAGGGGCGGGGAACTGTGAGGAGCTTGGCACTGCAAACTAATCAGAACTGATAAGGCACGCTTCTCCGATGCGGAAGGCAAATTCACTCTGAATCGAGATATGAGAGTACAATTTTTTATTATTTTTTTTTTTTTTCTTACGTGAATGAATGAGAGATATCAAGATTTATTATGTCGAGTAAGTGGGCGAAGTTTCATGGTCAGTGGTCAAGAAGTTTTATGGAAGGTTTCGAATCAGTTTTGCAAGCAAATCCATCGATGTGATTAGCAGTCTAAAGATAGAGAAGAAAGAAATGTCCGTCATTTGTAAGCGTTCATTCTCAATGCGCAGTGACGAAAAGTGTCATTAAAATCGTGCAGCAATTTCACGCAAGATGTTGATTCAATTTCGCAAGCAAACCCATCGATGTGATTAACAGTTTATCTCTCTCTCTCTCTCTCTCTCTCTCTCTCTCTCTCTCTCTCTCTCTCTCTCAAAAAAGAAAAAAAAAAATCGTGTCTGGTAGGACTTGAAGCAAATGGCGTTCCCAGGATTGAGAAAGCAGGCGGAATCTCGCTCAGCAAAAATCAGGTTTCGGCGGGAGTTCAATACGCTGAATAGGTAGCTGGGTCGCTCCAAAAAATCGTTGTCACATTTTTCGTTGCCTTTCGTTCAGAGCAGTGTTACTAAGGCGCGGCGGATTTAGTGAATAACGCTAACAACGCACGATAGTAATTGAAAGCTGGGACGAAAATTTATGAGAGGGATTGTATTGTCATGGACAAGCAAGCAGGACAATTTAGACATTAGGAAAATAAGGAATTCTTAAGTAGGGCGAATTCAGCAATTCACTCAGCTCAGCTCTTCGCGTTTTTGCGGACTTGAGTTATGGAGCATAGTAATGGCTTAGAAATTTAAGAGAGAGAGAGAGAGAGAGAGAGAGAGAGAGAGAGAGATTACGATTACACAGTGTCCTGAGAATAGAGTATTTGAGTAAGCATGACAAGATTTTAACTCGTCATAACAACTTTTAAATACATTTAATTTGTGACAACCATTATGGGGAATATGATAACGGTAATATGCTTTCAAAGCAGAATGATGAGAATTTACATATTAAGCAAGAGTTTTTAAAAATTACTTACTGAATAACGAATACGAATATACTTATATATATATATATATATATATATATATATATATATATCATATATATATAAATTTTATCGCATCATCGTGGCTTATATACATGCGTCAAGCTACAAGTGTCCCTTAATATCCAATTCGATCTTCCTCGGAATTAACATATTCTCGTATAATGTTAACCGAAGGGGAATTTTTACTTGATAATAATTTCGTCCTCTCGTGGATTCGAACCACCAGCACACACAGGAGAAATCAGGACTTCAGTGACATCTCTTCCGACTCTGCCAACGAGTTGTATTTTGTAATTCAAATGGAAACCAGATAGTCTCTCTAATTGTTATGGAATTTTGCTTAACAAGCCTTTCTAAAGATGAAAAGAAATTTAGAATATAAGAATGCTATACAAATAAGGTTTAATTTGAAGTAAAGGAAAAAAAGAACAATTCCCGTGATTGCTTTGAAATTCGTCCCCAGTAACTGATATATCGTTAAGGTATTAGGAAATGTATACGTGTGTAGTACAGGAAAATCAAATTATTTTATTTGTCAGAAAAATTTATAGAATATTAAAGGATTTCTTTGAGGGCATCATTGTTAGTCAGTCTCTTTTACAAGTTTACTCATTAAAAAAATAAATCTAGACCCACGGGTAACGCGCAAGTGGAACTAAATATTACAGAAATTCTTATGAGAGAGAGAGAGAGAGAGAGAGAGAGAGAGAGAGAGAGAGAGAGGTGGGAGGAGGGTGGAGTTAGTTAAACGTATTCAGAGAGGAAGATAGACACACACACACACACACACACACATATATATATATATATAATATAATATATATATATATATATATAACATATATATATATATATAGATATATATACACTGTGCGCATTTATATTCGATTCTGTGGAATTTTGTTTATTATTTGTTGTTAAACACACACACACTGTCATTCTTTGAATAGAAATATGAAATTTCTTAAGTAAATTTTGTCCTGTTGCGGTAACAATGTATCTCACAAAGTGTTAACAAATATATAATGAAGCTTTCATTCCAGTATTGCTACAAATAATCTCTTTATGATTTATAAGCACAAAAGTCAGTAAAAGTTAAGTTAATGCTCTTAACACTTTATTTCAATTGAAGTGTTATAAAACCATTCGCATGTCTAACTTTGAATACCAGCGTATCCTTTCATTAAAAGCTTTCAGTTTTTATCCTGAGATTTATCATGTTAGATTTTGAGCGTCTTTTTATTATAACCGTTTTTCTTTTATAATCCTGAAGATTCTTCTAGCGAAAACTGTTATTCACTGAATACAAATTCACGTTCATTGACAGTACGATAGCCAGATCCTCGTTTTCACCCTCCATCCCGTTCCCTCCCCAACCGCTCCTCTCCTAGCTAGCCATAGCCTCCCCTGATACTCTCACTACCCTCCTTAGGTCTCACGACTCTCCTCCTCCCGGCATGGACCTAGGGATCCGTGAAGCGGGAAGCGCCGTTATTGGATATTGCGACATTGCTATCGATGGCTATTTTCCTCTTGCATGCGGCTCTTCTCTGGATATCTGCAGATCTGTGATCGACGATATTTATTCCTGCTCGCCTCCTGGTCCTTTATTCTGTAATCAGCGAGGAATAGTAGGTCTAAAATTTCGGGAGCATTTTTCTACTCACGAGTTTGGAGTGTAGGAGGGAGGGTGGTGCCACGGTTCAGAGGTGTTGTGGTGGTATGTTGTTTCATCGGGAATTAAAGTAATAATTCATGCAGATCTGTGATCAACGATATTTATTCCTGCGCGTCCACAAGTCCTTTTATTCTGTTTCTAGAGTTTGTCAACTTAGGGAGGTGGAAAAGTTATGGTTCAGAGCTGTTGCGGTGGTGAATATGTTCGTTGATCTTGAATCGTGTGAATAACTCTCTCACAGGCTCTCGTAGCGTAAACTGTATCGCCCTCGTCTACGTTTACTGTCACAAACTGCATGACTAGACCAGAGGCGGTAACGGCTCGTGCCCCAAGAATCCGGTATACCTCTGTCAAGGCCTTGGCCTCTGTTGCCTAAACGGTGATATCAAATACATTGCTATTAGTCGGCTGAAATTTTGAGAGAGAGAGAGAGAGAGAGAGAGAGAGAGAGAGAGAGAGAGAGAGAGAGGACAGCGATCGGTACTGTATATTGTCATACTGTATAACCTAACTGCAAACGGGAGGAACTTTGGGGAAACAATTAAGAGGTATTCGTAAAAAAAGTTGTTCTCTCCTATGGAATAACTGAATTTCTCTCTCTCTCTCTCAACAAGGACATTCTCTCATTGACTCCTTTTGAATAGTTGAATTTCCCCCCCCCCCCCCCCCTCTCTCTCTCTCTCTCTCTCTC
>NC_087216.1:13627772-13635272 GCF_015104395.2 Macrobrachium nipponense | reverse complement strand
ACCCAGGTCAGGCCTATGCCCCAGGGGTCGGAGACCAAGCCATCCTAATGACCTATAGTCAGTCCTTCTCTGGTCGCAGGAGCGTGAATACGCCCCTGCTCGTCCGGTGTCCGGCCCTTATCACCTTTGTCCCGTGTGTGTGCTTTGTGTGCGTATCGTGTTTTTGTGCGATGTCGGCCTCGGAGCCTCAAACGTCGTTGCCCCGGTCCTGAAGGACGGGCTTGTGGAGCTTTTCTCTTGCCCCTCTGTATTGATCCTCATTCTTTTGTGTAATTCGTGTAGGGGGGGCGCTTGCTCTAAAGACAACACGTGCTTGGAGTGCATTTCTTGGCCATCGTATCAGTGGGATTTGGCTTCCACTAAGAAGAAAAAGAAGTCTAAATCTTCTTCGGCGAAGATTTCGCGGGGATCGAGGAATGAGAGCAGCAGCAGACGGCGGCGCGCCCCTTCTCCTTCGGTATCGTCGGAGAGGAAGTCTCCCGCCTTGCTACAGGTCTTTCTCCTGCCCCCTCCCAGCGAGGGGCCTAGGTGAGTCCGTTGCCGGGTCTCCCCCCAGGGGGTCCCGATGAGTCGTTTCCCCAACAGGTGGTACCGGAGGCTTCCGCGGTGCTGAGGGACTGCTGGTCGCGGTTGCAGCTCCAGGGCTCCCCGTCCTGGTCCTCTCTCTTGGCATCGGTGGCAGGGGGGGACCCTCCCTCCCCTCTGCGGAGCTTCCCGCTTCGGCTCTCCCGCTTCGTCTACGGCTCTCCCCGCTACAGCTCGCCTCGCTGCGGCCCCTCCCGCTCTCGAGCGGAGCTCGCCGCTCGCGGCCGGACCCGGACCGGTTTACCCAGTCACGGATCCACCCAACCACCCGGCTCCAACCCTTTTCCCTTCTGCCGTTGGGGATGTCTTTCCCCCTCGTACTCCAGGCAGATCCCAGTGAAGGACGATGCTTCCCGTCCTGGGGCTTTCCCGTTCTTAGGGGACAGGAGGAGCCGGGAATGGCCTTGGGGCGGCCTTCAGGGGCGGTCCCGATGTGAATAGAGGTGTCCCCGACGCGGCCGAAACGCTCCTCGCGTTCCCCCCGCGATGGGAGTCGCCGGAGGAGAAGCAAGAGACGTCGGGATTCGTCAGGGGAGAGGTTGTTTCTTCAAGTTACTACTCAAGGGGAGAGATCCTCCCGTAGGAGGAGACGCTCCTCCAAGAAGAGGCGCCGTCATGGGAGACGCAGGAGACGTAGTTACTCCTCGTCCTCGACGGCTCTTCCCGCTCTCATCATCGTAGCCGGGATCGTAGAGGGAGTGACAGGCGTCGGGACATCTCCCCCCAGGGGTGGAGGCGTTCTCCTTCCCCGAGGGTGGCCCCACCCCAATGGCCCCCAGGAAGGTCTCTCATGGGGGTTCCCAGCCGTCTCCCTCCCTACTCGTCCTCGTCCCGGTGGATCCTGCCTCGGTCTCGTCAGCCATAGGGTTGGCCTCCATGACCGAGCGGGCTCCCTTCTTCCGTGTTCCCACACGATTGTCGCCTTCGCGGATGGAGCCTAGAGCCGATACCTCCTTAGGGGGTGCAGAGCCCCTCCACAGCTCAGGTATGAGTACCGTCCTCGGGATGGGCCAGGCGTTCGGGCGGCATCCCCCCTTGCAGGAGACCGGTGTGCAACTGGGTTTAGGAGCCCCTCTCCGGGGAGCTTCTCCAGCTTCCCTCCAGCTAGGGTCTGGGGGCCTCTCCTCCTCCGTCGCGGGACGCTGAGGAAGAGACCCTTATCCAGGAGGTACTCCAGAATGCCCTGGAGGAATTGGTCCAGTGGATGAAGGTTCTTGCTTTCAGGAGAGTCCTCTCTCTAGATTAGGTCCATGAACCGGCTAGAGGGGCCAGCCCCGACGGTAGGAGGACAACAGATCCATGGCGGTGGACTTTCTGTTCAGGGATCCAGAGGAACCCAAGCCCTCTCCCAGCCTCCCTATGTCCACCAATACGGAGAAGGCCCTGACGGTGGTGGAGAAACTCATTGCAGGCTCCAGTAACTCCTTGCGTTGGCACTCCTCGGCTAGACTACTCCCAGCGTCTAAGCCGAGTCGAGGAGGCTATATGGCCCGGGAGGTGCCCCTCTCCTCCCAAATCCGTGGAAGGTAACTTGGCAGCCCTAGCGCCCGGACTCTCGGAAGAGAGGCTCACGTCGGGACTAGTCCCTCCTTCTCTCACCAGGAGGCTATGGCTATGGAAGTCACAGCGTGGACCTCGATTCATGTGGCTTCTTGGTTAGATCTGTGGTCCGGGGCGGTAGCCAGGTTCCCCACCCCTCCACGACTTGAGGGACGAGGCCTCTCTTGCCCAATTCAAAGAACTAATTTTGTCGGGGGGTGGGGTAAGTCCTTGGGCTTCCTCACGACCCAACTGGTCTCGTCCTGGGCGAACTGGATCTTGAGGAGGAGGGATTCTGTGCTGGCCAAACTCCCTAGGAGCATTCCGGAGAGGGAGCTAAGGACCCTTCGAAACGCCCCAGTGGAAGGAGCTGCTCTCTTTCCGGAGAAGCTAGTGGAGGAGTCTGTGGAACGGGGGAGGAAGCCAGCCAAGGCCCAAATCGTTTATAGGGCCCCTCCCCTACGTCAGTCGGTGCCGAAAAGACCTAGTGAGCGGCCGAAGCCTCAGAATAGGACCCTCTTCGGCTCCCCCCCACGGAATCACCCCTGCGGAACTGGAGAGACCAGGGAACTCAGCCCTCCCCCAGGACCCTCCCTCCCCTTCCAGGCACCCTTCAGGCCCAGACACCCTACTTCTTCCAGGAGGGGTCGTAACAACCGCTTCCCTAGGAGGTAAGTAGGAGTCTAGGCCCCTCTACCGTGTCTTTCGCCACCGGTGGGGGTTGCCTCTCGAGCTGTTGGCAGAACTGGGAGGATCTCGGAGCCGAGCCCTGGACAGTCCAGGTCCTCAGGGACGGTTACCGAATCCCCTTCCTAGACCAGAAGCCTCCCTTGACAGGGGAGCCGGCCAATCTGGCCTCTCAGCCCCAACCCCGGACCCTGTGCACAGGGAGGCCCTAAGGCTAGAAGATTCAGGCACTGCTGGAGAAGGGAGCCCTCCAGCAGGTGGTGGATCGCTCCCCCTGGGTTCTTCAGTCGACTTTTCCTGGTGGAGAAGTCGTCAGGGGGGTGGCGACCGGTCTAGACCTTTCGGTCCTCAACTCATTTCATCCTAAAGACGCCCTTCAAGATGGAAACACCACGCTCGGTGCTGGCTTCCGTGAGCAAGGGGATTTCATGATGTCCCTGGATCTCAACAAAGACGCCTACTTCCAGATCCCGGTAACACCCCGTCCTCCAGGAAATACCTTCGCATAATTGTTGGGAGACCGGACCTTCCAGTTCAAGTCACTCTGCTTCGGACTGGGCAACGGCCCGCAAGTGTTCACGAGGGTGTTCTCCCTGGTGTCGTCTTGGGCCCACAAGAGGGGTATACGCCTTCTCAGGTACCTAGACGACTGGCTACTCCTTTCTCCTCAAAGGAGCGCTTGATAGAACAGAGAGCGCCCTCCTGGCATTCTGCAAAAACCCTGGGAATCATGGTGAACTGGGAGAAGTCCCTTCTAGCTCCCTCCACCAGGATGGTGTACTGGGGATGGAATTGGATACGGAAGTGGGGCGAGCTTTCCCTCGGGGGGGGGACAGGCTGGCAAACCTCCGAAAAATTGCCTGCAACTTCCTAAGCCACCCCCGAGACCGGCAAAGGAGTGGCAAAGGCTTTTAGGCCACCTGGTCTCCCTGGAAAAACTAGTCCCCCAGGGAAGCTGAGATTAAGGCCACTACAATGGGACCTGAAAGTAGGGGGTCCCAGAAGGAGGAAACACCTCAAAAAGCCGGTTTCCATCTCACTGGCAGCAAGGAAGGCCCTCGGTTGGTGGCTGAATCCTGCCAAACTCTCGTCGGGTGTGCCCCTCGGGTCGGTGTGCCCGGAGATGCTCCTGTTTACGGACGCGTCGAAGGTAGGCTGGGGGCCACCTGAATTCCCTCTCAGTGCAGGGGATATGGTCGCAAGAGCAGAGCACCTTCCACATAAACAAACTGGAGCTCTTGGCAGTAAAGCATGCCCTGGAAGCATTCAAGGAAGCAGTGGGAGGACACTCGGTGTGTCTGATGTGCGACAATGCCACAGTGGTCGCCTACGTCAAGAAGCAAGGAGGCCTGAGATCAAGGGATCTCTGCGGATTGACGGAGGAGATCTTGAGCCAAACCGAAGCCCTTGGGACCTCCTTGACGGCAAGATTCATTCCCGGCAAGAAAAACGTAGTCGCCGACGGCCTCAGCAGATGGGTCAGGTGGTTGGGATCCGAATGGTCCCTACAACCCCGAAGTAGCGAGGGAACTAATAGGGAAGTGGGGCTCCCCATCCCTGGACCTGTTTGCTACGAGGCTAAACACCAAACTGCCGGTGTACTGCTCCCCGGTGCCGGACCCAGCCGCGTTTTTGGGAGGATGCGTTCCATCACCCGTGGGACGGCCTGGACATGTACGCTTTCCCTCCCTTTTTGGCAGTCCTCAGGCAGGTCCTCAACCATCTAAGAAAGGCGAAAGGGGCGGCCCTGACGTTGGTGGCGCCTTGGTGGCCGGACAGGGAGTGGTTCCCGGCGGACCTTCTAGAGTTTGGCCTCTCTTCCTCCTTGGGAGCTGCCCCCCAGGCCAGACCTGTTAAGACAGCCCCACTTCGAGAGGTTCCACAGGAACATTCCAGCCCTCTCCCTTCACGGCTGGAGACTATCGAGCGGCTGTTAAATAGGAGAGGGTTTTCTGGGAGGGTGGCTTCTCACATGTCCAGTTACTTGAGGGAATCCTCCGCTAACATCTACCAGGCAAAGTGGAAGGTTTTTGGGGCCTGGTGTAGAAAGCGTAACCTGGAACCTCTCCGAGCGAAGATCCCAGACATCGCAGATTCTTGACCTACCTGAGGTTGGACAAGGGCCTGTCAATTCCAGCAGTCAAAGGAGCCAGGTCCGCATTGAGCCAGGTCTTCCTCCCGAAAGGGCTGGATCTGGGGAACTCGAAGCCTCTGTCCTTGCTCATAAGGAGCTTTGAGCAGAAGTGCCCTCCCGAGCGCTGGCTTGGTTCCCCGCTGGGATGTTGCAATAGTTTTAGATTCCCTGAGGAAGCCCCCCGTTCGACCGCTCAAGGACATCCTGGATAGGGGAGCTGACCCTCAAGACAGTGTTTCAGCTAGCCCTGGCCTCCACGAAGAGGTGGGGGAGCTCCACGGCCTCTCGTATGTAGTGACCCACACACGAGGGGATGGAAGGAACTCTCATTCAGGTTTGTCCCCTCCTTCGTGGCTAAGAATCAGAACCCCTCGAGCTCGATCTCAGGTTCGTGGAGTTTTCCATCCCTGCCCTCCCGAAATCGGACCAGCCTAAGGATCTCCTCCTTTGTCCGGTGAGGGCAGTTCGGAAGTACATGGAAAGAACAGCCCGGTTCAGGCCGGAGATAAAGAATCTCTTCGTCACCACGGAAGGGTGAAGAAGGCAGCCTCGAAAAAACACCATCTCCTTTTGGCTGAGAGAAACCATCCGGAGAGCCTACGAGAAGGGGGGCCTTTCCCCTCCAGAGGGAGCCAAGCCCCATGACATCAGGGGAATTGGGGTGTCCCTCTCATTCTCAAAGAACATGGCAGTGGACCGCAGGTCCTGAGGGCAGGAGTCTGGAATAGGCAGTCGACATTCACAGCCCACTATCTAAAAGACTGCATGAGAAGGTCGCTCGACGCCTTTGAGATTGGCCCCGGCCCCGTGGTGGCAGGCCAGCAACAGGTCTAGGTCCCCTCTCCAATCTTCTTGGAGTGGACGGGCCGGTGTGTATTGAGTGTATGTGAGTGTGTGTGGTTTTTCCAATCAAATCCCCCCTAATCCTTATCCTTGTTATCCCTGGGCCTTGTTTGAGCGAGGAATCCAGGATACTCAGGTAAGATACGCAGGGTAGTGCGTATGGTTCTCAGTACAACCACAGTTTTACATGTCAAGGTTTGGTTATACCCGCCAGGCTTGCCCTTGCACCCCTCCTAACCAACAACAACCCACGATAACGGGCTGGTTAGAGTTCTAAGGGGAGCAGTCGCCCCTCCTCTGACCTATCACCTTTGGGGCCGTTCCTCCCCTAACCTTCGCCCTCCTCCTAAGGGGTAAGTCTCCTATGAAATGGTTCGAGGTAAGTATCTCGCATCGGAACAAATCACAAATTCTTGGTAATTTGTATTTTTCCTAGCGTTACTTACCTCGAACCATGGAATTAGACTCCCGCCCTTCCAGCCCAGCTGAAGCTTAGGGGAGACACCTCGGAGTGGAGTAAGAAGGACTGACTATAGGTCATTAGGATGGCTTGGTCTCCGACCCCTGGGGCATAGGCCTGACCTGGGTGCGGCATATACAAAATTTTCTGGTCGGACCCGGATCGACATCCGGGAATCTCCTATGAAATGGTTCGAGGTAAGTATCGCTAGGAAAAATACAAATTACCAAGAATTTGTGATTTTTTTTTTTTTTTCGTTTTAGTTTTTAAAGGTGGCGCTTGGGATGGCCAATAGAATTATTGCTTTTAGGTTAAAAAGTCAAGGAAAATATGATAAGAACTAGACAGGAAAATCAAGGCCTACAGTTTAAATTCCATCAGGACTTTGGCATACTTCTTTTTAGAGTTTTATGTTCTTATCTTCTTTTCACGAAAAATTGCGTTCGTACTTCTAAATTGAATATAATTTGTATGTAACCGTTTATGAGACTTTACTACCGAGAAATTTGCCGAGTTGTCAGACTGGGTTTAGCCTGGTAAACTTTCCCGATATAGAAACCAGTAACCTGTAAAGTTATTACTATTTTTTTTTTAACATGGTCATTGATGAAATTTTTTACGCTGCTTAACAATGGTCATTTATCAGTAACGTCTTTTATAATGCTGATTGGTGAATCTTGTCCCTTTTTCCAGTATTTATTCGTCTTTTCGAAAAACCCGCTTTCTTAATTTCCAAACAAAGACATTTTTTTGGAAAAAACAACAAATAGAGCGCCAGAAAATAGTGCTTCATCCAGCGATTGCCGAAAGGTCTCTGGTTCGATTCCCAAGTGAGCCGTAAAGTTCGAGGCACGTTCTGGCAAAATTCCTCAGTGCATCTGTTGGCTTAAACTTTGAAATACAGCAAGCAATTGTTACCCAGTCGATTATGGTTGGTTACACATATTTATGTTTTCCTGTCGGTAAATATTTAGCTTGGATCTTAAAAAAGAAAGTGCATACTCGGTCATAAAATAAACTGTCTGTCTGTCTAGTGATTAATGTTTAAGAAGCGTTTGTGTAGTTGGCAAATTTATGTGCAGTATGATTTGCGAGAATGTTATTCCATGTTCTTGTTTTGCATTCTGTGCTTTTTCTTCCGGGAGGAAATCTTAAGTGAAGGCAGTGGTGGTGGCGACTTCAGAATTTTTCAGGCAGTGACTTTGCATAATTTTTTTTTACGGTCTCCACATTTCACGGCGACCTGAGAGGT
>NC_087216.1:13619986-13624986 GCF_015104395.2 Macrobrachium nipponense | reverse complement strand
CTCTCTCTCATCTTCTCTCTATCCCCCTCCCTCTCTCTCTCTCTCTGTTTGCTTACTTGAACTGTGACAAGCGTTGGAAAGTTTCACATTATATCAAGTTTAAACCACTTTAGTATCGACCCATTATCGGTCTAAATTGTCGTGTAGTTTTTAGACTTAAGTCTCTCTCTCTCTCTCTCTCTCTCTCTCTCTCTCTCTCTCTCTCTCTTTCAATTTATTTCTTTGTATAAATAATGAGATGGCCTGTTTTTTGTTATACGTATTATTTAAGAAATGTACTCTCTTCCTCAGTGAAGGAGACCACTACAAAAATAGAATAGAATAAAGTTTTGTGTTTATTCTCCGATTTGAGAATCACTTTGTAAGGAATGCCAAGGACTAATGTAGTTCACTGTAGTACTTGAGCTGGTAGAAGACTGGGTACACAAGAATGGTATATATATACGTAGTCTGTCTCATAGTCGATGTAGTTATTTTCTCCTGCACATTCTTTGTATTTAATGCCAGCGTTAAAGTACTGCTTAGATGTTTGTTCTTTTCATTTCTGTATCTGGCATTTCATCCTCTCATTATTATTATTATTATTATTATTATTATTATTATTATTATTATTATTATTATTATTATTATTATTTATAAATCACCTCAGTTACTAAAGTGTTGAAGAAATCCACAATGATGTAAGCTAAATTTATATTAAATATGTATATATGAAATGTTTCATATAGATTTTGAACATATATAGTTACACTGACATCATAGTGGATTTCTTTACGAATTATTATTATTATTATTAAAAGTAGTAGTAGTAGTAGTAGTAGTAGTAGTAGTAGTAGTAGTAGTAGTGTAATATTGATGATTTTATTAATGGTAGGACATTACTGTTCGTTGCTTTAGTTGTAAAACCAAAGTGAAGTTCGTGAAGGCTCCAGCAGTGCACACACGGGGAAGATATCGCTCAGTATGAGACAGTTACAATTGTTTAACGACATCGGCCCATTTTGAACTATTTTGAAGCGGCCATTGTTACTTTAAAAAAAAAAAAAAAAAAAAAAAAAAAGAAGTTTGGTGCGCCTAAAACCCACTGAGTTTTACTTGGCTTCTCTTGATCAGTGGTGGAATATTTAGATGGAGGCTGATACATAGCACAGATACGTACAATAGTTGGAATTCCATCCTATCCAGTGGCTTTCACGCCCGTTGACAGTTGAGGAAGAACAGGGCGCATTGCAGCATTTTTTTCCCCAAGTGCTGAGAGTGAATGTGTCCGTTCTTCTTCTTCTTCTTCTTCTTCTTCGTTATTTTGTTCTTTTTAAATACCTTTGTCTCCTTTTACTTTGAGGAACCAGTGTGATGGTTATTGATGAAGATTTTTGTTGTTATGTTTCACGATTATTTTATGGTTATATCGATTTTTTTTTTTTTCAATTTGGTTTATTATTATTATCGTTCAAATAAAAGGAGGTGATTCGTTGATGTAGTGAAGCCTTGCAAATGAAAGTTACAATTAAGTGTTAATATATATATATATATATATATATATATATATATATATATATATATATCTTGATTTTTCCACAGTGATGTACACAGTAGCATTAGATGTTTATATGTGGTTACTGAAAATCTGCAGTATGTGCTTAGTAACTTTAGTTTTAAATTTTACTTGAGCCAAAAACGAATTATATTGAGAAAATATATTGCATAAAAAAAATAGACGTAGTCCTTAAAAACAGTCAGTACAAGTTGAAGGGTTAGTTCATAAATTAGACTAGTTTGTGAAAATGGATTAACTATTTTGTTTAATTAAGCTAAATACCTGGATAGTTTTAGTAAAGATGAATGAAAAATAAGAATTTTATCATTAATGCCAGAGCTTACAGAAAATTCCTAATAATATCTGCAAGACCTCTGATCTGTTTTTACATTTATGAGCTTTTAATATGAGACTCCGGGCCCTTAGACCTTTATAATGTTCATTTAAAACAGTAAATGCAAAAGGCATTTTTTGGGTTTAAATGGATGAACAAGATCTAAAGATCATGTAGGCCTTTGTTGGAAAACAGGTTGTTATTTAGATTTCCTCTCTCTCTCTCTCTCTCTCTCTCTCTCTCTCTCTCTCTCTCTCTCTCTCTTCTCTAGCTCTATCTATACTATATTATAATAATAATATCTATATATATATATATATATATATTATATATATATATATATATATATATATATATACTATATATTATATATATATATAAAAATTGTATGAACACCTAAATACGATTCAAGGTTGAAAAGACGTTTTATGCGAAGATTCAAGCGCTGACGAATATAAGTCGACGGGACTTTTGTGAAAGTTTTTTTTTATGTTTATATAAAGCCCCAGATCTTTACGACCTGGTAAGGACTTTGTGCAAGACGTAGTTTAGAAGTAATGACGACCCCGGGTTTTTTAATATTTATCGGGAATTAGTGTAAGACCCGAGTCTGAATTAAATATTAAAAGAAGCTAAGTTTCATAAACCCTCAGGATTTTTTTTATGGAAAACTGTAGGTCTAATGATTCGCGACTAATACAAGACGATAGGCCAAATTTATTTTTATTTTGTTTGAAGAAACTAAGTTTCAGAAACCCTTAGGATTTTTCGATGGAAAACTGTAGGTCTAATGATTCTTGACTAATACAAGACGATAGGCCTTTTTTATTTTTTTTTTTTTTTAGCTAAGTTTCAGAAACCCTTAGGGTTTTTCGATGGAAAACTGAAGGTCTAATGATTCGCGACGTTACAAGACGATAGGCCGAATATTTTTCTTCTTCTTTTGAAGAAGCTAAGTTTCAGAAGCCCTTAGGATTTTTTTTATGGAAAACTGTAGGCCTAATGATTTGCGACTAATACTAGACGATAGGCCTCTTTTTTTTTTTTTTTTTTTTTTTTTTTGAAGAAGCTAAGTTGCAGAAACCTTAGGATTTTTCGATGGAAAACTGTAGGTCTAATGATTCGCGACATTACAAGACGATAGGCCTAAATGTTTTTCTGCAGGAGTCCAATCAGAAATATAAACACTCCCGTGTCTAAAAGACCATTTCAGGATTTCACAGACCTTAGGGAACTTGGAGAGAGAGAGAGAGAGAGGAGAGAGAGAGAGAGAGAGAGAGAGAGAGAGAAACTTCAGCGTTGGCAGCTGGAAAGAGAATCACGAGCGGAATGTCATTTTCTTAGGCTACTAGGTGGTTTCTCCGCTCCCCGCCGTTATTGATCTGCGGCTTCAGACGTTTGACCTCTTGCTCGTTAGCCTCTCTCTCTCTTTTTTTCTTTTTTTTATCTTTTTTCTTATTTTGTTTTGAATTTCCCTTTTGAGACCTGGCGAGCAGCAGCCTCGTTTCTTCCTCTGAATGGGAAGTATTATTATTATTATTTTTTCTTATTTTCTTCTCTTCTTGCTTTTCAGTTGACCAGATTGAAAAGACCGGATTAAGCTTAAATGGTATATATAGATATGGGGTTTTAAAAAATTTTTATGAAAAGGAAAATTGGAAGAGGAGGAGGAGGAGGGGGAGGGGGAGGTGGGTGGCTCTGTGTGTGTGTGTATGTAAGTATAAGTACGTATGCCTCTAGCCCTAATGATTTCCCTCTTGAAAAGAATCGTTGCCATAATAGATCTCCGTCTGGAGTGTAGTCGTTTGTCTGATATTCAAGTTGGTCTTTTATCCCCTCGAGTGGAAATTCTATAGCGTTCTTATTTGCTTCTTCGTTTACTATGTGAGTCTGTAGGGAAAGTTGCCTGTTTCGCGTTTTCTATTTACCGACTAGAAAGTACCTTTGCATCAGCCAATTGATTACCAACGCAGCAGCACAGTTAGACTGCCCTACATACTTTCATATAAGCACGATAACTTGAGAACTCACTCCTTCAAGATTGTTTGGGTGAGCAGATATGCTCCATCATCCGTCTTGAGTTCGAACTAGCCTAAGGTTGCTACAGTTTTAGTCCATGAGAGTGACGTTGGTATAACCTTTGAAGTGAGTTCATTATAATGACGTAGAGGTCATCTAATCTCATTAAGGTTTTATTGATTGGTTAATTTATTTCTTAATTTGTTTATTTTGGCCTCGGTGCAGTTGTTTGGATGTGTTCACTTATTTGATTACAACTGTTTGCTCTTGCAAGTGCATCATGATTTATTGTTTGCATAGGTTGAAGGATCATGGTATGGTTACTGTTTGATCATTGCACTGTAAATTAATACAAAGTCGTTTTATAACCCATCTGTTGTTATTCCCCTATTATAATATAGACACATTGTCAGCATTAATACCATCATCATTATTGTTAGTTTTAGTAACTGCTGTTATTGTTTATATATTAATAATGATAAAATATATAGAAAATGGTACAACTAGACTGTATGACTGAAATTATTATTTTCCGGATTTTGTCAATCACGAGCCACGAAATATATACGGGAAATTAGCAGCAATGAGGAAGTTGGCCGGTTAGGTCTAACCTAATTAAAAATTCAATTTAGGCCTAAGCGTGTTCGCTGGCGCTGTGCACACGTACATGATTCCATTTTTAATTTTCTTGCGTCACAGGCTCTCTCTCTCTCTCTCTCTCTCTCAGGGAAATAGAGGTGTAGTTGATTTTAACAGAATTGGTGTAAAGAATTTCCTCTCCTTCGGGAAACGAGCGGCGACTTTCCCCTGGAGAAACGAACACACACACACACACACACACACATATTAGAGCGAATTGGATATTAAAGGATATTTTTGGCTTAATGTTTGTAATACACGCACACACAAACGTGTGTGTCTATGGCTGTATGTGTGTAATATGTAACGAATTAACTGGCGGGTGATCGCCGAAGCAGAGAAGGAATGGAGACAATATAAATATTTATGTATGTATACCTGAGCTACCCTTTCTTTCTTCATCACGTAGAACCGTGTGTATTAGACGGAAGACGGATGATTCCCAAGGGAGATGTGTTATTGTGAAGGAGC
>NC_087216.1:13592486-13614986 GCF_015104395.2 Macrobrachium nipponense | reverse complement strand
AGTCATGAAGGATTATGGTGGTACGGTGTATAGTAATGGATATAAATATTAGATAGTTTTTCACGTCAGTATTGTTCTGTCCATTTTTATTTTCATCCGCAAAATGAAATACGAAGCAAAAAGTGTAATTATGTATTAAAAAAACTATTATTTGCCTTTCGACAAGAATAAGGACAACAATACTGAAAGGCGTTTATTGTAGCATAATGTGAGTAGCCTTACCGAGAAACACTACCACTACAACTACGCAGTTATAAGGAAAAAGCCAGGGGGGGGGGGGGGGGAGGTGTTGGCGGGTTGGTATTAGACAGAGCGGATTAAGGAATGGGAATTGGGGGGGGGATGGGGATAGAGGAGGGAGGCAAAACCAAATAAACGGTTGAGAAGTGGATGGAGGAAAAAGTGGGGGGGGGGGGGTCCTGGAGCCCTTGTCTAATCATCACCTCTATTCTGACGTGGCTCCTCTGCCCTGATGGCCGTTTCCGCCGTGTCTTGGCTGTAGATTTCCGCCCTCATTGATCGGATCCTTACTCTCTCTCTCTCTCCTCTCTCTCTCTCTCTCTCTCTCTCTCCTCTCTCTCTGTTAATGTCCGATTCAAAATAGCGAAGGACCCCAACGAGGTAATCAAAAGTCTACGATAATTTAAAAAAAAATCTAATTTAGTGATGAAAAACCTGATTATTACCTCCTTATCACCATATTCTCTCTCTCTCTCTCTCTCTCTCTCTCTCTCTCTCTCTCTATATATATATATATATATATATATATATATATATAGTATATATATGTATATATATATATATATATATATATATATATATATATATATATATATATATATATACATACATACATCATCATACATACATATATATATATATACATACATATATTATATCATATATATATAATATATATATATATATATATATATATATATATATATATATATATCCTGACTCCTACTGCCCAAATGCTTTTGTCGCTAGGTCTCTATATCCAACTTTCTTTCTTTTTTTTTTTTTTTTTTGTGATTGAAGTGACGTCGTTCATTAATCTTTGGTGCCTTTTGGTCCCCAGATCGCTATTATCGGTGGGCGGTTGCCTTTCACCGCCCTATTTCCGAGACCCCTTTTTCTCTCTCGCCTTTTTCGAATTAGGTCGGTCGTGTGTGTGAAGTGTAGCGTTCGTAGCGTGCGTGCGTGCCCGCTCATTTTTTCTATGTGCCTTGAGGTTTGGTCATTATAATATATATATATATATATATATATATATATATTATATATATATATATATAATGATCAAACCTCAAGGCACATGAAACTATGTATATTTGTGGAGAGAGGGAATAATATATATATATATATATATATATATATTATATATATATATATATATATCTATATATCTATATATATATGTGTGTGTGTGTATGTATGAGTGCGTGTGTCTGTGTGCGTGTAGAGAGAGAGAGGAGAGAGAGAGAGAGAGAGAGAGAGAGAGAGAGAGAGAGAGAGAGAACCCTGCCAATAATTGACCTCGAGCATTCGGAGCTATACGAAAAATGTCGTGCGTTAATTATCTCAGTATTTTTACTTCATTGCGTCTTAATCATTAGAGGTACTTTTTTGGCTTTCTTCATCATAACGGTTGGAATAACTACTACTAATGCAATATTGACATCTTCAGTAATAATCAGTTTTGTCAGTGCACCTCCATAGTGCACTATAGGCATTACGTAAGGTTCTTTGCAGCGTCCCTTCGGCCCTACCTGCAACCTCTTTCATTCCTTTTACTATATCTCCGTTCATATTCTTTTTCTGCCTTCTGACTTTCCACTCTTCTCTAACAATTGTTTCATAGTCCTCCTGTTACACCTGTCAGACCTACTTACTGTCAATATCCCTTTCAGCGCTGAATGACCTCACAGGTCCCAGCGATTGGCTTTTGTCCCCGATTCTTTATTCTATATCCTATTATGTTCTGTACAGTATTTACCCTCTGCATCTGTGCTTTAGTAAATCGATTTCGGATTCCATTCTCTGGGGATCAGTTCCAACACTTCAGGGTCAAAACCCTCAATATTTACAAGTGACATTCTGATGTCACTTGTAAAACTTCCACATTCTGAAGTCAACGGTAAAATTAGCCTTTGCCAGGTCTGTTTCATTGTGTCAACGTAAAAATATGTTGCAGCCATTTGTAACAGATTTTTTTTCTTGCTTGTGTACTTAGTTGAAATTTATTGCTGTGTTTATTGTATGTTTGCTCTGAATAGGCGCGAAGTGGATTAAGTCGTGCCGTCTAGAAAGAACTTGATGCGAGAGATTCTCCTTCCAGGTTTTATGTCTGTTAGTTTGTTTTTTATTTTTGTTGAGGATCGCAATGGAACAATTCTTTTGTTCTGTATTTATTGGGGGGGGGTTTTTAACTTAGATTTGTCAAGCATCACAATGGGAACAATTTTGTACTGTATTTACTGCAACGTTACTATGATTCTTATATTAGACTTTTCACTATTTTATTCAAACTTTTAGTATTGAAACTTCGTAATGGGCTTGCTTGGCACCTTGAATTTGTTTTAAGCAGATTACCATATTATATAATAATATATATATATTATATATATATATATATATATATATATATATATATTCACACACATATATGTATGTATATATACATCCACACAAATACAGATAAACCAAGTTAGCCATGTCTTCTTTAGTGTGTCCTCTCTGCTGTGACAATATAACGTCTTAATTTGATAAAACATGTATTGGTCATATCTTGCAAATATGAATCAAACCAAAAATTAATTCCCGCTGGTAAAAAAATAATCACATAGGGCTTAAAAAGTAATACCCAATAAGAGTAAATGATGTACGTTTAATGATTTTAAACTGACTGCCGATTTAGTTTTATGTTTCGCTTTCGCTTTCAGCTAAAATTTAAATGAGTCCGTGAACGTACATGTATGTGTGTGTATGTATATGTGCATTGTGTGTGTGTGTGTATATGTGTGTGTAGAATCACACAGCTCCACGGAGAGACGTACACGAGACATAAGTCAGCAAATCACACATTAAAAGCAGTCAGATTCATAGGTCTCGTATTTGGGGCTGACGTCCATCGGGGCGTTGAAAGGACGCCCTGAGGCCATTCGTAACTGCTGCACGTAACGTCCTGTGACATAAGGCGGCCCGTTATGGGACAAAGGGCAAGGCTCTCCGGTGAATGAAGTCTTACGTAACACATTAAAGGTTCTTGTATTCCTCTTGATGAAGGACTCGATTATCGAATGAAGTGATTGTAGCCGTTTTCATTCTTTCAAGTTGTTAAGTTTTCCTCGATAATTTTTGTTTGCGGTGGTTTTGTGGCTGATTTGCTGTTCTAATTTTTGTTGCATAGATTTAAAAAGTGATCGTTTTAAAGTTATAGCAGTTTTAATTATAGACTTAATTTAATGGGTTTTCATTCTTTCAAGTTGTTAAGTTTTCCTGGATAATTTTTGTTTGCGGTGATTTTGTGGCTGATTTACTGTTGTCTAATTTTCGTTGCATAAATTAAAAAAGTGATCGTTTTAAAGTTATAGCAGTTTTAATTATAGACTTAATTTAATGGGCTTGTATTATTTCAAGTTGTTAAGTTTTTCTGGATAAATTTTGTACGGTGATTTTGTGGCTTATTTGCGGTTCTAATTTTTATACATAAACTTTAAAAAGTGGTCGTTTTAAAGTTATACCAGGTTTAATTCTAGACTTAATTCAATACTATGGCTTTGTGACAGATAGACATAGATCTGAATATGGTTAGTGGCTTTTATTATCACAGGAAATATAGTTATAATTCTTATAATTTTCTCTTTATTGGATTTCTCGACATTTTCCATGATTTTCACTCTTAATATTTGATTACCAGCTACATCATGCATGCTTATGGAGGTGGCCATTAATTTTTAATTTTTAATACTTACTTACACTTTGGCTTACAAATGGATCGATTAGCTGTCAGAACTTCATGAATAGGTGCGGGTTGTAATTTTCCCATTGATTCGCTTAATGTTATGATAATGGTTACTTTTCGTACGGAGAATTAATTCCTGCTCTTTCGGGGGCGGGTGTGATGGTAATATTCTGATTAATAGCTTAAAGTTTTATTGTTTTTTGTCTTTTTAAGGCTGTATATTGAGGTGCCTGTGGGAATTTTCTAATATTTTTAAAGAGTGTGTAATTAGGTATATATACATACACACACACAGATATATATATATATATATATATATAATATATATATATATATACATAATTTTATTTGTTTGTATTTAGAGTTTTCTTTAAGGTAGTATATTGAGGTAACTTTATGAATTTTCGGATTATTTTTAAGTTTGTATTACTAGGTGTATATATATATTATATATATATATATATATATATATATATATATATATATATATATATATATATATATTGACGAACTATCGCTAAAACATGCGATATCTCATGTAGTCGTAAAGCTGGAGGAAGGAATGAAAGGAGTTGACCGAGCGCTTTCGTGTATTTTTCACACCTCTTCAGGGTCAAGTGACCCTGAAGAGGTGTGAAAAAATACATGAAAACGCTCGGTCAACTCCTTTCATTCCTTCCTCCAGCTTTTACGACTATATAAATTATACATACAATATATATTATATATATATAATTATAATATATATATTACATATATAATTATAAATATTATATTATATATATAAGGCATAGATAGACAGATAGGTATATTAGAATATTTTTTTGCTGGTGTATCATAATCTTCATTATTGTATAATTCCTGTGACGAAGCTTATCTCCTTAATCATATTTTGTGTGTTTTTTTTTATTAGTAAATGAATGGTCTTTTCACATGAGCGTTGTTTTTCCATATGGACTTACGTATTCCATCTCTATTCGTGCACGAGTATTCCGTTATGATTGCGTCCACATGGTGAATAGTAATTGATGATAATTTGTACCCTGACCTAAGCCCCTGGATGAAAATAATAATTTACTTCTGGATTAGTGCTGATTGGCACTATATTTACAGAAGTAATATTAATAATGTATTTGTGGATGGTTTTTATGCTTTGCTTTTATTATATATATATATATATTTTTCCTTCTGACAAGTCAACATTTTAACTTTCATTATTAGTAGCATTAAATCTAACAGTAAAAGTACCTTTTATTATAATGGAAAAGATTTATTTAATTAAATATATACTGACCTTTTTTCATTAATTGTTTCTGGGTAGTTTGGTGCGCGCTGTTTTGGTTAATTTTATCACTTTGTTTTTGTTGTATAAAATTAAGTACTTTTTATGCAAAATGTAGCGTAGCATTGAACAAGTTGAACCGTCATTAACTCGCTTTTATCTCCATAATTTCATGATAGGGGTAATAATATAATTATTATTGTTATTAATATTGTTGTTAATAATATTGAAATTATTAGTATTTTTTGTTGTTTAGTCTATAATGATGTTATTATAAATTAAACAACAAAAATATAATAATTTCATTATTAACAACAATATTGCAGTAATGATAGTTATATTATTAATTCTATCATGAAATTATACAAATTCAAGCAAGTCAATGGTTGTTCAATTTGTTCAGTGCTACGCTACATTTTGTATGTTTTTTGGTGTTGTTAATTAATATTTTGTTTATTAATCTTCATAATATTTTGTTTTTAATAATGACAATAATGATAATGAAATTATTATTATTATTATTATTATTATTATTATTATTATTATTATCATTATTATTATTATTCAAAAAGACGTCGCCCCATCCTTCGTGTTCGCCTTTATCGCATTTTGAATTCGCCCAAGGCAAAGCGGCCTCATTATTTGGGAAAGTTGACGCATTTCTCATTCCAAGCAAAGGTCTCTTTTTCCAGCCCTTGACAGTTGCTCCTAATATATTGTTATTGTCATAATATATCGCTCCCGGGGGGAAATATACTCAGCCACGTGAAATATTACGCCGAAACTTTCAGGTGAATAAAATCGTTCGGGTTCGGGACAGACTGTTTTTGCTTTTGCACGCATGCGCTGTCAGATGTGTACGTTGGACCGTGGTTGGTGGAATGTTATTTTTGTGACGTTAAGGTAGACCATGGGGCTGATTAGCTTATATTATTATTATTATTATTATTATTCAGAGCTACGTTTTATTATTGTTATTAATTTGACGTTAGACTATGATACGGAATGAAGTATATTATTATTATTATTAATTATTATTATATTATATATATATATATATATATATATACTATATATATATAATATATATATATATATATATATATATATATATATATATATATATATATATATATATATATTGCTCTATCACAGTCCTCTAATTCGACTGGGTGCTATTTATAGTGTGGGGTTCCGGGTTGCATCCTGCCTCCTTAGGAGTCCATCACTTTTCTTACTATGTGCGCCGTTTCTAGGATCACACTCTTCTGCATGAGTCCTGGAGCTACTTCAGCCTCTAGTTTTTCCAAATTCCTTTTAAGGGATCTTGGGATCGTGCCTAGTGTTCCTATGATTATGGGTACAATTTCCACTGGCATATCCCATATCCTTCTTATTTCTATTTTCAGGTCTTGATACTTATCCATTTTTGTCTCTTCTCTTCAACTTCTCTGGTGTCCCATGGTATTGCGACATCAATGAGTGATACTTTCTTGTTGATTTTGTCAATCAATGTCACGTCTGGTCTATTTGCACGTATCACCCTATCTGTTCTGATACCATAGTCCCAGAGGATCTTTGCGTGATCGTTTTCTATCACTCCCTCAGGTTGGTGTTCGTACCACTTATTACTACAAGGTAGCTGGTGTTTCTTGTACAGGCTCCAGTGGAGGGGTTTTGCTACTGAATCATGCCTCTTTTTGTACTGGTTCTGTGCAAGTGCCGGACATTTGCTTGCTGTGTGGTTTATGGTTTCATTTTTCGTATTGCACTTCCTGCATATGGGAGAGATGTTATTTCCATCTATCATTCTTTGGACATATCTGGTTCTTAGGGCCTGATCTTGTGCCGCTGTTATCATTCCTTCAGTTTCCTTCTTGAGCTCTCCCCTCAGTAGCCATTGCCACGTGTCATCGCTGGCTAGTTCTTTAGTCTGTCTCATGTATTGTACGTGCATTGGTTTGTTATGCCATTCCTCTGTTCTGCTTGTCTTTCTCCTGTCTCTGTATATTTCTGGGTCTTCGTCTACTTTTATCAGTCCTTCCCATGCACTCTTTAGCCACTCCTCTTCACTGGTCTTCATATGTTGCCCCAGTGCTCTGTTCTCGATGTTGACGCAGTCCTCTATGCTAAGTAGTCCCCTCCCTCCTTCCTTTCGTATTATGTATAGTCTGTCCGTATTTGCTCTTGGGTGTAGTGCTTTGTTTATTGTCATATGTTTCCTGGTTTTCTGGTCTATGCTCCGAAGTTCTGCCTTCGTCCATTCCACTATTCCTGCGCTGTATCTGATTACTGGCACTGCCCATGTGTTTATGGCTTTTATCATATTTCCGGCGTTGAGTTTTGACTTGAGCATCGCCTTGAGTCTCTGCATATATTCTTTCCTGATCGTGTCGTTCATCTCTTGGTGTTTTATATCCCCTCCTTCCATTATTCCCAGGTATTTGTATCCCGACTCATCTATGTGTTTGATGTTGCTTCCATCTGGTAGCTTTATCCCTTCAGTCCTTGTTACTTTGCCCTTTTGTATGTTGACTAAGGCACATTTTTCTATCCCAAACTCCATCCTGATGTCCCCAGATACAATCCTTACAGTCTGGAGTAGGGTATTATTCCTGATGCTCTTACCATACAGCTTGATGTCGTCCATGAACATCAGATGGTTAATTCTGCTGCCTCTTTTCTTGAGTTATTATTATTATTATTATTATTATTATTATTATTATTATTATTATTATTCAGAGTTACGTTTTATTGGATTAATACGTTGAACATGATTCGGAATCCGGTTATAATTATTATTATTATTATTAATATTATTATTATTATTCAGAGTTACGTTATATTGTTATTAATTTGACGTTAGAGTATGATGCGGAATCGGTTATATTATTATTATTATTAATGCACGTCACCTTGGGGACCCCACTTTTTATTTGTATTTGTATATGATTTCTTGCCAGAATTTCAATTCTTGCTAATAAGAGATAATACTACTTTTAACTCTTACTTTGCACGTGAGGCTGTTTGTATTTTTATAGGCCTAAAAAAAAGTCCCCAGGTGAGGATAAGCCTGAATTGGGTTAAAGTATAATTATAATAGCCATTGAAATTGAAACCTATTTGGTAGAAAGAAAGTATTGATTTTTTTTTTTTTGGCCCGTCAGTAAATTAGTTTTGTATAATGATAAATTTCCAGTTATACTTTTAAAATTCTCTCTCTCTCTCTCTGTTGTTTTGTTGCCTTGTACCTCCGTAATGCTCCTAATCCCGTATTGACAACCTCTCTCTCTCTCTCTCTCTCTCTCTCTCTCTGATGTCTTCACTGTTTAGGCTTTATCAGGGCCGTCCACCGTGGCTCATACTGCCTCATATTTTGTGTTCATGTGTGCGTTATCTCACTCGACACGAGTTCGTTTTGTCGACGTCCTTGTGTCCCTCCATTTTCAAACGCCTTTGATGGAGCCTCTGTGTTCGGTTCCGCGATTGTCGCTGATGATGCCCATTTTTTAAGTCGTCTGTAACTAATAACTTTTAAGTTTATGGCCGCTGCTTGATTTGAAAATGGCGGTGCTTAATTTGAGACGTACTAAATATTTAATTAGGAGCTTTGCGTACCATGAGGAGACGATGCTTGAAATGATTACGAAAGCAGTTTGCGTCCGTTCAATCCACTGCCGACTTGGGGGTTCGGACACGGCCTGAAGCCATGCGGCCTCTTTGTACAGCCGCTTTTCTCTCGGAGGAGAACACAAGAATGAGAAGCAGAGAGAAGAAGAAGAGAAAGAAGAGGAGAAGGAAGAGGAGGAGGAGGAGGTGGTGGTGATAAATAAAACAGACACCTCAGGGCCTAAAGACCTTCTTAAGTGTGTGGAAAAAGAACCGGGGAAGTAAGAGGCAAAGGGAAAAAATCTTCTGGCTGAAGGTAATTATGGGGTTGTACGAAGTGAGAGTAATTTTAATTGTGACTTTATATTTTTTTCCCCACCATACGTTTTTCTCATAGGGGTGCGATGGCTCCAGAAGGTGTTATATTTTGGGTTCTAAACGAATTTTTTGGGGATGCGGTGTTGCTTCTCTCTTCTCTCTCTCTCTCTCTCTCTCTCTCTCTCTCTCTCTCTCTCTCTCTCTCTCCGTGGAAAATGTCTGTATCTACATTGAATAAAACAAGATTTTATTAACTGACCCTGGTTGTGGTTGAGGTTACGGCCCACTTTTCCTGTCAGATGGAAATAATTTAGTCATCTAAGCCTATATGATGTAAATTTCTACCACGGTGTTTCTGTCATTTTGAAGACAAACCAGGTCATGGTTTAGACCCTACATTGCTTCAGTTTATCCTGTGAGATCTGCATATTATATATATATATATATATATATATATATATATATATATGTATATATATATATATCTATGTATATATATGTATATATATATGTATATATATATATATATATATAATATATATATATATAATTGTGTTTTTTCCTGTAAGAGATAATGCGTGCCATCATTTCCAATAAGCCGAAGAATTTCTGTTGCTTTACCCATGCAATTATTGCAAAGTGTTCTCGTCTGATTCACTCTCCCCTCACCTCCCCCCCTCAATAAAAAAGGGGGGGAGGGGTTGGTGGGCACCATTTACAAGCATGGGAGATTACTCGTATTCACGGGGCTCTCGTTGGCCTGTGCTGTTACTTACGACGAGCCAGGGCAGTCAGTGTGCCTAAGGAATCCTCTCCTCCCAGTCTTTTTCCTTAGACCTTGTCCTCTCTCCTCCTGGGAAAATCCTTTTAGCGGGCGGGACCCGGCTCTTCCCAAATCCTTCGTATCTTTAGATCCCCGAGACCTCGTCAGTGGATTTTTTTTTATTACTTTCTCTTGAACTTGTTTTTGTTTCCTCTGTAATTTCTTAAATTTGTGTTGTTAAAGAATCTGATTTTTTTAGCTTTTTCTTGAACTTGTGTTTCTATAATTTCTTCTTGTTGTTGAAGATCTGTGCATTTTTTAAAAATTGCTTTTTCTTGAACTTGTTTTGGTTTCCTCTATAATTTCTTAAATTTGTGATGTTAAGATAGTATATGCATTTTTTAAATTGCTTTTTCTTGAACTTGTTTTGGTTTCCTCTGTAATTTTTTACATTTGTGTTGTCAAGAAATAATATGGGGATATAGTGGAAATAGTTTTTTTTTATGTAATTTTAAGTTTTTTTTCTAACACCATAATGATATATTAATATCATCATAATCTTTTGTGTGAATAGTACGGGAGAATTGTTTCCTTTCAAGTGATTTTGAGGTTTTTTCAACAGCATAATAAATTTTTGCTTTGTATCTAATTACAGCCGTATATGTGGAATTTTTTTAATGAATTAAAAACTGAGACAGTTATGGATAATTTATCATAAATAAATTAGGCCATCTAATCTGCTTTACATCCTTAAACTACGTATTAATACAGCACTCTCCATACAAATGCTCTCTCTCTCTCTCTCTCTCTCTCATCTCTCTCTCTCTCTCTCTCTCTCTCTCTCTCTCTCTCTCTCTCTCTCTCTCTCTCTCTACGCGGCGTGTGCGACAGGGGAGGGCTAATTTCCTAGCATTTTTGTAATTCTCTGGAAAATATGTCGGCATGCTTGCAAGATAAAAGAGAAGGGACAGCCTTTGATCCAAAGGCCCATTTTGATCTCTCTCTGCATTTGAAGCTTTCCTGATTCACATTGCTCGCGACGACGCCTTGGGCGAGGGAGAGAGGAGACGAGGAGGAGAGGCAGAGAGAGAGAGAGAGAAAGGAAAGAATTTCAGGATTATCTGGAGGGAGACAGTTGAGAAATAAATTTGGGCTTAGAGAGAGAGAGAGAGCGAGAGGAGAAGAGAGAGAAGGAGAGAGGAGAGAGAGAAAGTAATTCGGGTTTATCTGGAGGGAGGGAAAGGCATAGATAAATTGGGGTTTAGAGAGAGAGAGAGATAGAGAGAGAGAGAGAGTACTTTTGGGTTTATCCGGAGGGAGTGAGAGGCATAGAGAAATTGGTGTTGAGGAGAGAGAGAGAGAGAGAGAGAGAGAGAGAGAGAGAGAGAGAGAGAAATGTGATTGGGGTTTATGTGTTGTGAGAGAGAGTAGGAGTAACTGGGGATTTCGGCAGAAATGGCGAGAGAGAGAGAGAGAGAGAGAGAGAGAGAGAGAGCATGTGTTTGGTTTTATGTGATTTAATGAAATTTTGGCTGTCAAAGCCAAGCCCTTGGCTACCTTCAGCCAGTCAGCACAGAAGATAGTGAAAAGTGGGTCCTGGAGCGGTTGGACAGCAAGATAATAAAAATTCAGATAACAGAGGAGATGAAGTACAAGGATCTAAAGGTGGAACTGGGAGAAAATTCCACAGTTGCTCTAAAGAATTAAGAGTTGGATAGCAAGATTGAAGACAGGATAGGGAGAAGGAATGGCTAAAAAGTGGTTACTAAAGCTAGGGATGTTTAGTAGGCGTTACTGTAATAAAAACACCTTTTAATAATTCCTAGTGGCCACGGGGTGTGCTTGAATGAGAGAGAGAGAGAGAGAGAGAGAGAGAGAGAGAGAGAGAGAGAGAGAGATTGATTATGTTCTATGAACGGTTCCTCTCCGGTGGCTGAGGATTACTTTGTCAGTACCATACATTTTTTTATGTATACATTTTGACAGAGTATTGGTAACTCAGGTCTGATTTATCTCTCTCTCTCTCTCTCTCTCTCTCTCTCTCCCCTGCGATCCACAGCAGTGGACTGCAGTCAGGACTGTCATTAGGTGTTTCAAGTGAGCAGCGTCAAATTGGTTCTAAGGGAGCCCGCCCAAATTCCCTCCTTAGTTCGATTTGGGGATCGAACTCTGACCGTTCTGTTGTGGGCCAGACGCCTCCTCGTCAATTTTGAGCTCCAGAGTAAGAGAATGAGAAAGAATAGTAAAAGGGACTGGAGGGGAGGGTGGAGGGAGTAGTGTTGTCAAACCGGGACCTTATTTATACGTCAATGTATGAAATCTGTGTGAAACTTCTCTTCGCACTTTGCCTTCAATAAATCAGATTTAATGAGTAGTTTGACAAATTATTAATATTCCATTGTGAAATGACAAATGAAGATTGAGAGAGTCTTCCATCAAAAATATTAACTGACCACCACAAATCATTATTATCATCGTGTTTTAATGTTGATCATGAATTCCATTCTAAGGAAGCGGAATAAGAATACGGGCTGCCAGTTTCACTCAGGGATCTATATTCAATATCTTGAATATATCATCTGGTAATTGAATGCTAACAGATAAGGCATACAATGCTTTACACGCTTTTGCTGAGTGGTCTGTCCTTCCGTCTATTCTTGGATGTGATTCTCCAACCATTCATTTCAGCTGGTTAAACCTCATTCGTCTATAGCCCGGTTAAAATTATTCATTGTGATGTTGGTTGTGATTGAGGGTTATTGGACGTTGCACAGATATTGTCGATGGTCCTTTTCGTGATTATCTTCGTACACGACTCGATTTTGGAAATTAATGTTTCATGAGAATCTTGGACAAATCGTCGTGTGTGTGTTTTTTCTTTTTTCTTTTTTTTCCTTTTTTTTTTCTTTTGTTTTACTGCACAGTCCAAGCAGTAATTTCTTTAGGTATTCCTCTCGTACAAAATGAGTACTGCTACTTCATGTCTTCAGGATAAAATCCGATATATTCGTTTCTCGTATTTAAGAATTATTACCGATGAGAGAGAGAGAGAGAGAGAGAGAGAGAGAGAGAGAGAGAGAGAGAGAGAGACTTTTAGTTTAGAAAAGGTTCACGGAAAAATTGACGTAGGACACGCTGAATACCTTCCATTTTCGGACGACGATCGCGGTTTATGCCAAAACACGGGGCGCATGTCCCCCTTTGAGAAAGAAGTACATCGAGTCTCTCTCTCTCTCTCTCTCTCTCTCTCTCTCGATTGGGAGAGTCGGTCTTTGACATTAGCGGTGAGGAACCATCGATTACGATCCGGATCGCTTATCGATTCGCGACTTGAAATAACTGCTGCTTTTCGCATTGAACCTCCACTATCGGGGAGGAATTATTCTCGGTTTAGTTTTTTCTGTCTCTCTTTCTTCCTTTTTTCTTTATTTTTCTTTCTTTCTTTTTTATTTATTCTTTATATTCTTTCTTTCTTTTTTCCAACTTTTCTTTTTTCCAACTTTCTCTTTTATTTATTCTTTATTTTACTTTCTTTCTTTTTCGAACTTTCATTCTTCTTTCTTTTTCCAACCTTCTTTTTTCTTTATTTGTCTTTCTTTCTTTTTATTTATTCTTTATTTTCCTTTGTTTCTTTTTTCCAACTCTTTCTTTTTTCCAACTTTCTCTTTTTTTCTTTTTTCCAACTTTCTCTTTTATTTATTCTTTATTTTCCTTTCTTTCTCTTTTCTTTTTTCCAACTTTCTCTTTTCTTTATTTTTCTTTCTTTCTTTTTTATTTATTCTTTATTTTCCTTTCTTTCTTTTTTCCAACTTTCTCTTTTTTCTTTTTTTCCACTTTTTCTTTAATTTATTCTTTATTTTCCTTTCTTTCATTTCTCCAACTTTTTTTTTCAATTTCCAACTTTCTCTCTTTTTTTTTTTTTTTTTTTTTTTTTTTTTGCAATTTGGAAAATACGCTCCAGTTTTGGCGCAGTTTCTCTTTTCGTGGAAAAAATTATCATCTTTATTTTACTTATCCCTCCCTCTCTCTCTTTCACTCTCTCTTGTTATCCAAGATAGATCATGATAATAATAATAGTCATTGTTGTTATTATTATTATTAGACCCTTCTTAAACAAACCTTCCATAATAATTGTTAAATTTATATTAATTCAAAATATTCAGTGTTCTCAATATAGTATAATTATTGTTCTGAAAAGATAAATATGGCGATATAAACATCTTATGCCAATGTTTGTAACAATCACAGCATTTACGTGGATCTAATTTGGGTTCGTATATCAACATGAGATTTTCTCTTTGGGAAAAATTTAATAATTAATAATAATATGGAGATTTTAGAAAGCTTTTTGGTATACTGGCATCTGATGATTTGGAGTAAGCGCCCATGAAATTGGCAGCTCTCAGGCTATAGAAAAATATAATTATATATATATATATAGATATATATATATATATATATATATATATATATATATATATATATATATATATATATATATATATATATATATATATATATATATATATATAATAGAGAGAGAGGAGAGAGAGAGAGAGAGAGATGGCTAGATATGGAGAGATGAAGGTACGATCTATTCACTTTTGCCTTTATGTAACTTTTCGTCCTGTCTGCATATTCATATTCCTGCATAGACTCACCTTCAATTACTTTGTCTGTCGCCTCTGTTAAGAAGTGAAATCTGTCACTGGCAGTTAATGAGTAAAAAACATTGGAGGATATATAAAACCAATTTCAGTGCGTCCTTTAACCGTACTGTTTGTATAATGAAGAACTTACTCAAATGCGCACAGTTCGAAAACGCACGTATGTATAATGTCTTCATGTTATCTCTTTCCTTTTGACGTTAGCCAGTTATTGTGGAGAGAGAGAGAGAGAGAGAGAGAGAGAGAGAGAGAGAGAGAGAGAGAGAGAGAGGACATCTCAAGCGTTTCGTTTGTTGAGCTAAAGTCAACTTCCATTTGCATAACCTACTTGGAATACCTTGTGAAAGTTGGGTGACCAACAAAGGATTGGAAGACAAAGGAATTGTTATAATTGATTATTTATTTTTATTTTATTTATTTATATATTTTTTGTCGGTACTGCTGTTTAGATTTAATGGTGTTTTTTTGTAGTCTACAGTAGTCGACGTTTACAAATAAACCTGTGCTTATTTTGAGTTTTTCGTTATCTAAGTTATTCAGGATTTTCAGTTTGTTGCAAAGTATGCTTTTATTGTTGCTGTTATTAATTATTATTATTATTATTATTATTATTATTATTATTATTATTATTATTATTATTATTAACTGCAATTGTTTTACGATGAGGTTAAATTATTTCTTTCTACAAATTCATTAGTCTCAGATCCAAGTATAGTTTCATTTACTTGTCTTCCTGGCACACACACACACACACACACACACACACACACACACACACACAAGCCATTTACGAGTGATTTGCCTCGATAGAAACCTTGGAACCCTGAGGGAAAAAAAAAAATCTTCTGCCAAAGGCGGACCTTCGGTATAAAGTTTGTGGTGTAATCCCGTATTAGGTCGAAGTTTGTCCAGCTTGTTAGTGATTGTTTAGGATAGTTGGTGTAATTTGGGGCAATGTGTATCAAGCTGTAGTTTGTCGTGCGTCGTAATTTTTGTGCCATCCAGGGAAGCAGGAGTTTTTTGGCCTTTAGGCTCTGTCTGGAATGCTGACACACCCTTTTAAATTTTTTTTTATGGACTCGGCTTTCTCATTTCTGGCGTTCTTTTTTTTTTTTTTTTTTTTTTTTTTTTTTTTTTTTTTTTTTTTTTTTTTTTTTTGCAGCAACTTGACCTTTTTTTCGTGAACCAGAAGGATTTTAGCATCACATTTAAAGTATGTTTTTATTCTATTTTTTTCAGTTGACGAACGATTCTCTCTCTCTCTCTCTCTCTCTCTCTCTCTCTCTCTCTCTCTCTCTCTCTCTCTCTCTGTTGAGCTCCTTGGCCAATACCACTTCCAATTTATCTGTCAAAGACTTTCTAGATCTTTCTCTCGTCCTTCCTCCTAACATTTCCGAATCATAAACAGTTTTCACTAACTTTTTGTCCTCTATTCTTTCCAGTGATCATCTCAGTATACTGGTCTGTCCTTTCACTTACGCTAACATTTCACACTACTTCTCCGAAGTTCCACACTTTCCACCAGTGCAATTCTTTTTAGGTCACTGTATACTGAGCAAGCAGTTCATCTCAAAAGCTTCATCCTATTTCGATCTCTCACGTTTAGCATCTATACACTTCATTTTCACAAAGATAATCTGGCTTAACAGTCCCATCATGCATTCCTGTGCTGAGATTCCACCTTAGACTAGAGTTCTAATTAGTTTCATCGATGATAGATCACACCTCCGGAACATGACTGAGACTGGACATTAGTGTCCTCGCTCAGTCTATCGGTTCCCATCATGCCGTTAGGTTTGTACTTGAGCCTCGACTTATCAGGAGCTATCTGGTTTAATTTTGTTCTCTCTCTCTTTTATGCCAAGTTCGAAATCTAACAACCAAATTTGAAATCTAACGCCGTTGTTGGTTTTAGTTAACTTGTGGAGTTCGAGGTAAAGGTTGCTAAGCTTGAATCTGAGTCAGTAACTCGAATTTTTTCAGGTTTGAGGTGAGTCAGTCATTTTGATTTGTTGCTAATCTTTTGTTCAATTTAGGAAGGTAACTTTGTTGTTGGGCTTCGGCTCAGGTTTTTCTTAGCAGTTCAGCTACTTGTTGGTTCTCATAAAGTCAGGTTGGGGAGTCGACTTTGTTTAAAGATAAAAAAAAAAATGAAAAATTAAAAAAGGGAGATCAAATCGTAGTATTGGCATCTATATTGAAATCTGCGAAAAATTTAAGCAACATCTGCCGAATGGCTATGGAAATCAAAATGCAAGAAAAAAAAATCTTTTTTTTCTTTAGCGTTTTTGAATAACTTGGCCGAGTTGGATCAAATCCCCTCCTGGGTTTCGAGGATTTGCTTCTCGACTGAATAATTTAGCATCGCGTTTTGTACGCTGCAAAGCGAAATATATTTTGTCCCTTTTAATTGGTTTTCTTTGCGGAATTACAAACAATTTTTTTTCAAACTCCAGCGTTGCATACTAATTTATTGTATGTCTTGATTCAGATTTTGTTTTTGTTTTTCACGCATGGCCGAGGAGCTGCTGCATAATTTATTCAGTTTTAATTGTTTTTTCTTTGCAGAATGACAGACAAAAAGTTTTCTTTTTTTAATCAGGACGTTGCATACTGATTACTGTATGCCTTAATGCAAATTTTCCCCTTATTTCTTATTTCCTGGAAGTTAGTTTTTTTTTTTACCTGGGCAATTCAGTCAACTATATAATTTGCATTCCATCTTGTATATGTATTTCTTATTTCATTTTATTATTTTACTTTCTCCTTTTTTTTACCCAGTCCAAGTGGCGTTGCAAATTTGCATCGCGACCGTATCCCGGGCTGTAAGTCAATTGCTCGACCTGATGGGAAGTGGCTCTAAAGTAAATTCTTATTTGTTATTCATGAATAAATTCTGTATCGGGATATGCTGTTGGGAGCAAATGGACGGTGAAATACGTTTTGAACGTTTTCTCAGATTTGGATTATTATTAATATTGTTATGCTGGTGCTGCTATTGATGTTATTTTATGCTTTTCTTTATCTTTTAGGGTACTTGTTGTTGTTGTTGTTATGAAAATAGAGTGGCCGCCTGGATGCCGTTTCAGTGACGTTTGTAAAAGGGTGTTCTTCCCGATATATATATATATACTATATATATATATATATATATATATATATATATATATATATATTCTTCTTCTATTCTTCTTTTATTTTTATCACAGTCATCCTATTCGAGTGTGTGGTTTTTATAGTGTGGGATTCCGGGTTGCATCCTGCCTCCATAGGAGTCCATCCATCACTTTTCTTGTTATGTGCGCTGTTTCCAGGCGCACACTCTTCTGCATGAGTCCTGGAGCTAAATCGGCATCTAATTTTTCCAGGTTCCTTTTCATGGATCTTGGGATCGTGCCTAGTGTCCCTATGTTTATGGGTACAATTTTCCACTGCCATATCCCATAGCCTTCTTATTTCTATTTTCAGGTCTTTATACCTAGCAATATTTTCCTCTTTCTTTCTCATCTACTCTTGTGTCCCATGGTATTGCGACGTCAATGTGTGATAGATACTTTCTTCTCTTGGTTTCGTCAGTGAACGTCTATGAATATTTGCCAGTTACCACGAAACATCGCTGAGCCAGAGAAGCGGATAATAAGTAAGATAAGAGAAAAAAATAAATAAAATCAGTTTGCTTAGCTCTGCCACTTTATATAATAAGATTTGTCTTGAAGAGGGTCTTTTACCAAATTGTTATTATTATTATTATTATTATTATTATTATTATTATTATTATTAGCATTTGCTGGAAGAAGACTTTCGTTAATACAGGTTTTATTGAAAATAATGGCTATTTCAGCCGCGTTTATTTTGTATAGAAGTTTCTTTACTCTTCTTATCACTGATTTTTCTTCTTCAATAACGTGGTATTTGTCTAATTGAATATATATTATACAAATACCACGTTTTTTACATGAATGCCCACTTGGCGTTTTAATAACCAATTTGAGTACAGAAGAAGTCAGTAATAAGAATAATAAAGAAACTTCATAGAAAATAAACGCGGCTGAAATAGCCATTATTTTCAATAAAACCTGTATTATTATTATTATTATTATTATTATTATTATTATTATTATTATTGTTTGTGTTTGTGTGTGTGTGTTTTACTTTTTCTCTGGCAAACCTAAGCAGCCTGAGGTGACGCTAGAATACAGATGTCACCCGCTTATTTTGAAGGAACCAAACAATTACAGTTGCCAACGACAACAATTGGCATATGTTGTTGGATGCCCTACCGGATGCCATTCTCTTGCCCAGATTCGGCTGGGTATGGGTTGAGACTTACTGGTCATTCTGTTCTTTTTTAGCTGAATTATTGTGGATCGCATTGTTTTTCATGGAAGTAGCATTCATTTGGCTCTATTTTCTTCCGAGCAGAAACATTTCGTGCATGAAATGAACCGTAGCAGAAAGAATAAAGTTGAAGTCAAAGTGAAAACTGACGTGGATAAAGAAATAGACGAACGAATAGCAACAACAAAATAGGGAACAAGTAAACAGCATAGAATAAATTCTAAATCAAAGTAAAAATTGACAAGGAAATAAATAAGCGACCAAATAGCAAGACGAAATAACAAAAAAACAAGTAACATCAAATGCAAAAAATAATAATAATAAAGAACAAATAAACAGGATTTTCAATAAAATAAAAAAAAAGAAGAGAAAAGAAATAAATAGGCCAAAGTCGCCAGAGCCACTTTGTTCAATTCTGTCCGCTGCGTTCTTGAAGCCAAGTCACTTGTGCCCCTTTAGAAAGCAAGCAAGTGGTGCGGATTGGAACTCGGCCTCTCAAATTGTAACATCCCTCTGGTCAATCAAGTGCGTCATTCTTTCGCGAATTACCCCTTCTCCTCCTCCTCAGGATCCGAGACATAGGGATGACCCGTTTCGTAGCGAATAACGAGGTCACGTTACGTCTGTCTGTCAGGGATAAGAGACGCAGATATTCTATTAGAAGCAGGTCCGTCTCTTTCAAATTTGAGATCTGAGAAAGTATATACATCATAATCCCCACAATCTATACTACTTTATTTTCAAGAGCACTTTTACTCTTGCAAGTTTTAAGATCTGAGGAAGTATTGGAGGTCCACGAAGGTCTCCAGACCTTGATCTATATAATCTATACTTTTAAAAAAATTGGATTGGGTAATTCCGAATATTCGAATGTAATTCTGTCAGTTGGGTGTCTGCTGAGGTATAGGTACGTCTTTCAGGAGAGGTGAAACATACATCCTGCCTACGGGAACTCTCTCGAGAGAGTGAGAGTTTCCAGCCATATGATTGGCTTATCAACAGCCAATCAGGAGCGTCGTAAGGGAAGGGCCTGGACATCAAATGCACGGTTGATGTGAATCTACTATAGCTGGTATGCAAGGCAGTTATGACTTGTGTGGCTTGGTTGGCAGCGGTCTTGTCTTTCAATTGAAAAACCTGGGTTCGATCCTGATGTGAGTCAGAAATTTAATAATAATAAAAGCGATGATGTTGATCATGAAATAGCGCACATATAGAACACAGAGAAGAAATGAATGTCGTTAGTGATATCGTCCAATAGTAATTAATCATGATAATGATAATATATTGGAAGAAGACCCTCTTTTAAAAAAATTTTGTTGGATAACCTGGCAGAATTCAGCGAATTAATCTTATATAAGATTAGTTCGCTGAATTCTGTCGTTTTATTTAATATAATAATGATAATAATAATAGTCATCAGAGATAACTCACATTATACCAACATAGAGGAAAAATTAATTATCATTTGTGATATCGTCCAGTACCAATTGTTTTAACAATATCGGCAAACCTCCTTAAACTTCATAGCAAAATTATCAACATCTGATAACATTCAGTGAATTTGCTGCAGATTGAGGGAAAGCCTGTACAGATCGCCGCCTATGACACAAGCAGAGTAAGTTCATTAAAGTTTAGCTCCTTTTTTCCTCTGTGTGTGTGTGTGTGTGTGTGTGTGTGTGTGTGTGAGTGTGTGCGTTCTCCACCTGTGTCGCATTGGAACGCGCCATGCTGTTGGGACGCGATGCTTCGCTAGGAAAAATATATAGTCCAGGTTGCATGAATAAATGGTGATGCAGGATTGATGCGTTTTAGATTGAATTGACAAACGGGGATCCAGTTGTGTCAGATTTTAAATGCAGGCTCGTTTTCTCTCTCTCTCTCTCTCTCTCTCTCTCTCTCTCTCAGGCTTGGCCATTTTAATTCATTTCATGTATGTGCGTGTCCGTGGGATTGCGAGGCATAACCATTCAAATTCATATGCTCTCTCTCTCTCTCTCTCTCTCTCTCTCTCTCTCTCTCTCTCTCTCTCTCAGTTCTAACCATGTTCATTCTGTCTCTCTTTCTCTAAATCTTTCTCGAGAGAGATGAACCTTAACGATTCAAATTCATTTACTCTCTCTCTCTCTCTCTCTCTCTCAGTTCTGACCATGTTTATTCTCTCAGTTGCATTCAGAGAGAGAGAGAGAGAGAGAGAGAGCATATGAATTTGAATGGGGTTTATCTCTCTCTCTCTCTCTCTCTCTGTAAATGTAACTGAGCCCACCAGTAAAGAGCTATGGTGCCATTCGGCATGTATTATTTTGTTGGTTTATTCGTTAGTCGCTATTGTTTGCTCGCCCATTATATCGCTTTTGTATCGTAGGGGAGCGTGCTTGTGCAAATGCTCCCCCCCCTTCCCCTCCACTCCGATTTCGACACAAACTGGCTTCCGTCGATTAGTGAAGCATTTTGAATGTTCTTTTGGGCTATTCGGCGAGTGACCACAACGGGTGCACACACTCTCTCTCTCTCTCTCTCTCTCTCTCTCTCGCTGAGGCATCACCATTTATAAATATGCATACATATATATATGTGTGTGTATGTATATGTAAATATATGTATGAGTTGTGTATATATAGAGATATATATATATACATACATACATACATACACGCATTAAGTTACAGATATTCTTTAATGTCTAATTCGCTATACCTCAGAATTAATATATTTTCATATATGTTAACTGAAGGGGTTCTCGCCCGGGAGCCGCGAAATTATTATTAACTAAAAACTCCCCTGTAGAGAATTAGATATTACAGGACATCTGTAGCTTAATGCGTATATAGGAATCACGGTGATGTGATCGACTCAATATATATATATATATATATAGTTATATATATATAGATATATACTATATATATATATATTATATATATATATATATCTCTCTCTATCTCTCTCTCTCTCCTCTCCCTCTCTCTCTCTCTCTCCCCTCTCTCTCTCTGTGACAATCAGTTTAATATTCGATCGAATACGCACGGAAGCCAACATCTATTCCCTTTTCTGCAGGCTTTATCATCATGTATATTTTTCTTGTCTCATATTTTCGTAAATTCATCTCTTATAACTACGGTTAGTCATCGTTGTCGGTTGATTTTGATGAAGTATATGACGGCTTTATATGTCGACTTGACATTATTAGTAGCTTTCTAAATTTTTTTTTTCTTTTAGGTTATACTGTTTCGTCATTTGATTTCATCACAGCATAAATGCACATATACGGAGTTTATAACAGCAATGTAATAATAATAAATGCATGTCTTCAATGTCAAAAAGCACTGTATAGATAGGGTTACGGTATTTCCAACCCACGGTGTCAAATATGGACGAGGGTCGCAGGTTTGCCACAGTCAAACACTTGTTGAAAAGCATCTTATAAATAACCATTTCCATGTGTTTGTTTGAAACCTATGCGATTATATTTCGTCACGTATTGTATACACGCGTACATCCATTATTTAAGGACATCCGCACATGCACGTCTAGACATACATCATGTAGTGCGTGT
>NC_087216.1:13559986-13584986 GCF_015104395.2 Macrobrachium nipponense | reverse complement strand
GATACTCGCGTGCTACGGATAGTAGATCGTGGACGGTAGCGAAAATTCTCTCCTGTCATCACAATCCATAATCTCGAGTTTGAATCCATTTTGCTTGCAGGCAGAGCTTTTCTTTACTTCTCATAGTTACGTAAACGTTCAGAGAATCACGACCTCACTCATTCCGATAATCGTAGGGGCACTAGCAACGTTTTCCGAACTCTTCGTAGTGTCAATGGCCTACATTTTCGGATGTTCTCGAAATCGCAGACAGGCGTTTATATGATGTTCTTGGTATTGCAGTCTTTCTTTTATTGTATTTCTTAGTCAGAGGTTAAATTTTCTAATGTGCTATCCGTGACGAGTTCAAAGCTTGCCTGTTTTTCGCTGTCAGGCTACGCTGGTTCTTGGAATTTTGAAGGATTCGTGAAATTTACCACCGTAATTCCTCCCCTTTCCAACATCCACACACACAAAAAAATCCCATTCAGATCTTTTTAAATACGGTGATTCTGATCATCAAGACTGAATTAGTGAGTATAATGTCAGGGAACATATAACACCGGTGAAATCCTTATTCTAGAACTCTACAAAATTTTCTTGGGTATATACCGACTTGCCGTTCATTTTATGGCCCATTCAGTTAGGCCTATTCGGCATTAATATATCGCCCTAGTTTATCAATTCCCCGAAGGGAATTTGAGCTTAGATTTCTAAGGAGGATCTCATTCTCCCATTCAACTCACCGATTTTCTCTTTCTGGCGTATGAATAGCGAATTAGGGTTATAAACCCTCACAGCATACATAACCTCTCACAGCATATATAACCCCTCACAGCATATATAACCCACTCACAGCATATATAACCCCTAACAGCATATATAACCACTCACAGCATATATAACCCCTCGCAACATATAGAACCCCTCACAGCATACATAACCCCTCACAGCATACATAACCCCCCACAGCACATACAACCCCTCACTGCATATATAAGTATGCTGTGAGGGGTTCCACTGCTGTCCATTCTGGAGCGATATCTGTCATCTGTCATAGATATGAATCTTGCTGTACTAAATTGTACTTCTAACGTTTTCTCCTGGTATCCCAACGTTTTTTTCAGGTGGGGTAGTTGAAACGTGTCAGAACCATTCCTATAGCGTAATGGCATTTCTAGTGCTTCCAGTGATATTTCCGACAAAGAAGGTATTTCAAATTCTCTTTGAAAATTATTCCATTATGTCTGTCTTCAGTATTTCAGTTATTCCCAGCGGTTTGTCAATTTTCTCAGTTGCGAATGTAACTGGTCTTAGGAGTATTCCCAGTGTTTTCAGTGGTATTAGCAATATTTTGTGGATTACAACCTTTTCTTAAGCACAACTTAATTTCCACCCACCCTCTTCCTCTCCCCCCGTAAAACTCTCTCTCTCTCTCTCTCTCTCTCCAGCTCATTATTCAGTTTAGATTCCCATTCTACTTCAGAATCGTACGTATTTCATGTCTACTCCCACCATTCTTGGTAAACTACGTATATATATATAATCCGCCGACTCAAATATTTCTTATCGCGTTCTTCTCTTGAAACTTATTGCTTCTCCAACTCTCTGCAGTTTAAAGTCATTGTACGAATACTATTTTACGTAATAATTACAAATTTAACTTTTTTTTTTCTTTTTACATTGCTATACAAGTTCCTTTCTGGTATTCTGTGCATCTCATTCTTCTAGTTTTATTATTTCCAGGTTGATTTTTATCGTGTTATTAGGTGTTAGTACGTTTTTAAATGCATTACAGGTGTACACACATATATATATATATATATATATATATGTGTGTGTGTGTGTGTGTGTGTGTGTGTGAGTGAGCGAGTGTGTCAATGAGAGTTTGCTTTCTGGTATGTGTAATATATATATATATATAGTATATATATATATATATATATATCCACACATACCTACAAGTGTGTTGAGGGTAATCAGTCCTGTTAACCGTCTAATGAAGTGAACTAGGTAGCGCGTGTTTTGGCGTTTATTAATATGCATTCCCATCAGCAAAGGCTTGGCATGAAAGCAACAGATGTCATGTGTCGCTCCTTGTATTTTTGAGCTGTCTCTCCCCCCTCCCCCTCCCCCTTTCCCCTATCGCTTTCGCAAGGGAAAAAACACCTCTGATACCGCGTTGTGATACGTCAGGAAAGGAAAACGAAAAAACTTATACTTTCATAACAAGTCAGTGTTGCATGCAACCGGGGCTTGAATCTTAATTGCGACTAAAGCCACTTTATTGATTATTGCAGTGTTGCCAGTTGCTTCTGCCTCTGCTGCTGCTGCTGCTGAGGATTCTAAAACGAGAGAGAGAGAGAGAGAGAGAGAGAGAGAGAGAGAGAGAGAGAGAGAGAGAGAGATTTTGCTCGCAAAGGGTCTTGGAGCATTGTCTTATATAAATCTTTTGAGATTCTCAAGTAGTGTATGTATTTATATGTGTGTGTATGCACATGCATACAAACGTACTTTCTGTGTGCGTTTGTTAAATGCAGCATGAACTGCTTACCGTAATATAATCGTAAGAACAAGAATAGGTCAAATAGTCATCTTAAAAAGAAAGACCCTCTAATTTCACGCCCTGAATTAATGAGTAAGTATGTGCCCAGCTCCACATAATATGTTCCTTTTATTTTTGTTTTTAGCGGAAGCGTTGATTTGTTCTCCCTGAAAAGGTGGAGATCGGATTAAGGCATATTTTAATTTAAATTTATATCTTGCTAGCTCGAGTCCACGACGCTCCATGTTATGGGATTTGCATTAAGAATATCCTTTTTAACATCCCAAATTGTGCAAGGTCTTTCTTACCTTACATCAGATTTAGGTGAAACCTTATGTATCGCACCGGGAAACAGTCACAGGTTGTGTACCTGTGTATCAACTATCTGTACGTATGTTGATCATAATTTAATGTCTCTCTCTCTCTCTCTATCACACGTATATATATATATATATATTATATATATATATATATATATATATATATATATATATGGGGATACAATCCACAATGAAGTAAATTCCTCTTGTAGTTTAAAATATATAGTTCTTGTATAGGATTAGAGCTTTCGACCATCAACTGTGGTCTTGTTCACTAAAGTGTGATATGTCACCTCAAGGAACTAACAAGTAATAGCACAAACATTTGAAAAAACAACGGTTAGGTAACAACTAGTTCAAATTATGAATGATCAGGCGGTTGAGCCCTCGTTCTTTCCAGAATTCGTCTTGATCTTCGTGGGGGAATGTTTCTATTGTCAACTGCTTGTTCTATGGTGGTTGGGTGGTTTGTTGGAGAAATGACCTGAGTGGAGTAAACAGGAGAGGAAGCAGCATCGTTATTGGCACATATATTTTAAACTACAAGAGGAATTTACTTCATTGTGGATTGTATCCCCATTTACTTAGAGGTACGACATAGTACCTGGCTTCTGCATATATATAATATATATATATATATATATATATATATATATATATATATATATATATATGTATATATATTGGTCCCTTCACATTCGTGATGCTGGATTCACTTGTAGTTAACGACAACCTTTTGTAGATGATTGTAGTTTTCACCACCACCTGCTAAGTTTATTCGTTAATATCTGTCAAAAACACTGTCGGTTAAGAATGGCCAATTCACCTTTCATCACTTGCGTATCTCCTGCGCTGTAGAACTTCCGTATACGTTTTCCTTTTGAGTGCTTTCTCCCAAGGAGTCGCCATGGAGACAAGGTTGCTGAGCGTTGGCATCAAAATGAGGCCATTGTTTGCGTACTCAGACCAAAGCTTACCTTCCTGAATGAAATAAGTCGATGATTTTGTCCAAGGAACTATGATGATCCAGTGGTTCATATTTTACGAAATAGTATCATTGTTATTATTAAAGCCATTTATAATGTTCGTCCTTGCCATGCAAATTTCGACAGAGAATGCCCAAAATTAAAGAACATTCTCTTTCTTCCATCTTACGTTCCACCGTCTCCTAACAGTTGATTCGCAGTGCAACTGTTTTTAGGTTTTCCTCCTGTTACACCTTTCAAACCTTTTGCTGTCAATTTCGGTTTCAGCGCTGGATGGCCTCATAGGTACAGTGCTTAGCCTTGGGCCTAAATTGAATATTAAATTCAATCCATAATTCAAGAGGAAATCCAGCGAGAAAGGCTTTCATCAGAAAAATAACGTCGTGGACGTCATATCTTGCAAAACTTCTCAAGCCACACTAACTCTACCTGCTTAAAATCATATTGTCCTTTACCATTCATGTTTCATTATTATTATTATTATTATTATTCTTATTATTATTATTATTATTATTATTCTCCAACTTTTATCCATGTATTGCTGCCTTAATCGGCTTTTTCATATCACGTCATTTCTTTCCTTTTGTGGTGTCAATGCCATATTATTGTCCTACTTGATTACTTAAGCATCTCATGCATATTCGCGTCTTCCACACGATTTGCCAATTCGTATTGAGTCAGAATAAAAGACGTTTGTCACGTCATCTACAGGTATTATGTAAATTCACTCATTACGATGGAGGATTATGGCGTCGTCTGAAGCTAGTATTACCTAAGGTACTTGAGCCACCCCTGGCTCGGTTGTTGTTGTTCTTGTTGTTGTTGTTTTTAATTTTTTTTTTTTTTTTTTTTTTTTTTTTTTTTTTTTTTTTTTTTTTTTTTTTTTTTTTTTTTTTTTCTTTTTTTTTTTGTAAGCCAGGGTTGCCATGAATGATTTGCTCTGAAGAGGTGTAACAAGATAGAGTTTGCCGATACTGGGCTCTTATTATATATATATACATACATTTATGATTAACATCAAATGAAAGCTTTGCCATGGTGCTACCAACTGATCCACACAGGATTTTCATTTTAGGAATACGTGTTCATGTGTTGATCAGTTAATATTATTATGTATATATATATATAATATATATTATAGATATATATATATATATGAGTGCGTGTGTACTTACATTCAGAGAGAGAGAGAGAGAGAGAGAGAGAGAGAGAGAGAGAGAACTAAGTTTTGCAAACGGGTACGGGATAGGAAAGAAATAGGAAAGGACATTATTCTGTTAAAGGATTCTGTACCTTAAGTAGAAATGCCATGTGTGTTGAACTATAATTAAATCCGTGAAGATTGTTAATAGCTGTTTGTTGAGACATGACCAAATAAGCAAGCACCCACTGACCAATTTCGGAATCTTGTCATTTAATGAACCGCAAATACAAATACAGTACGGCATGCTATTACTGTAATTATTCATTTAAAGCATTGGCCTTTTTGCTCCGGTCACCCTGTCTCCAGACATCTCATTTTCTTCTTCTTCTTCTTCTTCTTCTTCTTCTTCTTCTTCTTCTTCCAAGACGTGGGTCGAGGTAATCTCAAAATGATGACGGGGGTCGCTGTCATTTGCAAATATTGAAAGAAAAATATTTTATAGAGATTTGACAAAAAAATAAGGCCATCAGTAAAATAGTCATGTGTTTGTATGTAAGTATTTGCACTGAGATTCTTATGGACAAACTTTAATCTAGAGGAAAAGTCTTTAATCTACAGTAATAGTTGTTTTAGATTAAATACAATAAATCACTTTATGCTAAGACATACATTTGATGCAAAGACAGACTTACGACTTCTCTCTCTCTCTCTCTCTCTCTCTCTCTCTCTCTCTCTCTCTCTCTCTCTACACACACACACACACACACACACTCACACACACACACACACAGAGTTATCTAAAGTAAAATTTGTTTTAGACTAAGGGGCAATAGATAATAATAAAACACACATTCCGTTCAAAGACTACTGACATACGGCCTCTCTCTCTCTCTCTCTCTAATCTCTCTCATCTCATCTCCTCTCTCTCTCTCTCTCTCTCTCTCTCTCTCTCTCTCTCTCTCTCTCTTTATAAGTGGTCACTGTCAAGTACAGCTGACAGTGTAGTATAATTAATGAAAACCCAGTATTGACGTCTGTATTGAAATGGTGCGAGGGGCGAGTTTAATGAAGAACTGAAGTTCTGCGGGTGTGTATTTGATGTTATTAAGCAATTAGTTTTTATTTTTGTGCCTTTTGTGTGCTTGTATAAAAGAGTTAAATAAATAATGTGTTACAGGAGGGGGACCTTGTGAGCCTTTCACGCATACACACAAATATAGACAGTATACATACGCACATACATTGCATTATATATATGTATATTTATATATGCATAAAAAAATCACAGTAGATGCCTTGACTTCATTAAATAAGGGAATACCACAGGAAAATGGTAGGCAGAATTTATAGTAAAGACGAAAGCGCTTGTATTTCTGCCTATCATTTTCCTGTGGTATTCGCTTACATATATATATATATATATATATATATATATATATATATATATATATATATGTGTGTGTGTGTGTGTGTGTGTGTGTGTGTGTGTGTGTGTGTGTGTGTGTGTGTGTGTGCGTGTGTTGCTTGTTTGTTTGCATGTGTATTTAGGAATTTTTGTCAGTTATGCACGCGTGACTTTTTATATATTCACAAATACTAAGCCACAAATATAATTTCAAGTGGAATTCACAATACCTGGCCGCTGGACTCGAACATGGGCCTTTGGTTTAGGTAAGGAGATAAACAGTCGATTTTGCCATACCTACATATATATGTGGGTAAGCATGTATGTATATGTATATCATTGGTATAACTTTTACCTATAAGAGGATACAACCCCGTGATGTGAAAGGATAGTTACTAATACTTGCTGAAGTGTTATATCCATAACTGACAGTTGACACCTGTCTTATGACTTTCATTCCTCTCCGGGTTTCCACTTCAGTCAAAGCTCTGCCTTCGGCATGTCTGTGTGGTAGCTGTTCTCTGGTGCACTGCAGGCAAACACGAAAACATCTGCACTCATCCAAACACGAAAACTTCTGAACTCATCCAAACACGAAGATTTCTGCCTTCATCCAAGCACGAAAACTTCTGCACTCACCCAAACACGAAAATTTGCGTCTTGAAACACTATTATCGACAGTCGGAACATTTCAGTCCTGGAATGTATAACCGATGAAACATTTCATTGCAACGTTTATACATAAAATTATTCTGAGAGAAAGAATAATTTTATGTATAAACGTTGCAATGAAATGTTTCATCGGTTATACATTTTAGGGCTGAAATGTTCCGATTGTCGATAATAGTGTTTCAAGACGCAAATTTTCGTGTTTGGGTGAGTGCAGAAAGAAGTTTTCGTGCTTGGATGAGTGCAGAAATCTTCGTGTTTGGATGAGTGCAGACGTTTTCGTGTTTGGATGAGTGCAGACGTTTTCGTGTTTGGATGAGTGCAGAAGTTTTCGTGTTTGGATGAGTGCAGAAGTTTTAGTGTTTTGGTGAGTGCAGAAATCTTCGTGTTTGGGTGATTGCAGAAGTTTTCGTGTTTTGGTGATTGCAGAAGATTTCGTGTTTGGGTGAGTGCAGAAATCTTCGTGTTTGGGTGAGTGCAGAAATCTTCGTGTTTGGGTGAGTGCAGAAATCTTCGTATTTGGGTGAGTGCAGAAATCTTCGTGTTTGGATGAGTGCAGAAGTTTTTGTGTTTGGGTGAGTGCAGACGTTTTCGTGTTTGGATGAATGCAGAAGATTTCGTGTTTGGGTGAGTGCAAAATTCTTCGTGTTTGTGTGATTGCAGAAGTTTCCGTGTCTGGATGAGTGCAGAAGATTTCATGTTTGGGTGAGTGCAGAAATCTTCGTGTTTGGATGAGTGCAGAAATCTTCGTGTTTGGATGAGTGCAGAAATCTTCGTGTTTGGATGAGTGCAGAAGTTTTTATGTTTGGGCGAGTGCAAAAAGCTTCGTGTTTGGATGAGTGCAGAAGTTTTTGTGTTTGGGTGAGTGCAGAAGATTTCATGTTTGGGTGAGTGCAGAAATCTTCGTATTTGGGTGAGTGCAGAAATCTTCGTGTTTGGATGAGTGCAGAAGTTTTTATGTTTGGGTGATTGCAAAAATCTTCGTGTTTGGATGAGTGCAAGCTCTGAGATCACTTGGTTGTTTGTAGGCTTTGAGAATACTTTGAATAGCCTCCTTGGAGTAAGTGATTTTGGTTATAAAATAATCCAGGGTTTTCGTTTACATTTTGCCTTTGATTTTTATATGATTTTAATTCAAAAAGACCGTTTGAAAAGGATGATTAATCCATTACACACACCTGTAAGTCTAACAGTGATGGCAAACCACAGAGGGAAACCGTAATCTTAGAGTTAGGGTAACTTTTGTAGGGTCAAAGAGGAGAGTGGATATGTGACGTTTGTAAGGAAGCAAGTACTACTGTTTCTCTGTGAATTATAGCGATCCAGGTCAAGTTAAGTTTCTGTTTAGGTCAGGCATGACCCAACCCCGAAGGATAAGTAGTTTAAAATATATCCATGTATCTAGCCAAGTCCTTTAACACACCCCCGCCCCCCCCCCCCCCCCCCACCCCTTAAGTCAGGTTAGGCAGGGGCGTGTGTCTTGGTCACGTTGGACAGACATCTCAGATTAGGTTAGGTTTGTTTACCTAGTTTTTGTATTCCCCTTAACCCCAGGTGTAAATTTTTGCCTCTCATTACTGGTAGACTGAAGGGCTGGAAATGTGTGTACATATTATATATATATAATATATATCTATAATAATAATCTATATATAGTATATATATATATAGAAGAGAGAGAGAGCGAGAGAGAGAGAGAGAGAGAACAAAGAAAATGTTCCAAAATTCCAAATTAAATTTAAAAAATAACAAACAGATCAGACAGGCAAGGTCACCTCGAAAGGGAAAGCAGACATAAGGTAGGTGTAGTGGGGGGGGTGGGGGGTGACAGGACTTACAAGACTAAGACAGCCTGTCTGGCAGGCACACTCGTCCTGTAAAGCAGGTTATACGTTGAGTTGTGGGGTGGGGTGGAGCTGCTCCAAGCTCTTTAAAATGAAAAAAAAAAAAAAAAAAAAAAACACTTCGGTGTCCTGTCGCCCTAGTTACAGAGTTCAAAAAACCACCCCACCCCCCTCCTTTTTCCGCCCAACCCCAGCCTCCTCCTCCTCCTCCTCCTCTCCTCCCCTCCTCCTCCTCCTCCTCCTCCTCCTCCTTTATTAGAGGGAGAGTCAAAGGCAGCAAGAACTGTGGGCTGTTCATGGTTAACTGGACATCAAGACCATCGAGTGTTTTCAGTTGTTTCTTTCTCGCTGTAAAGTTGTCCATTTTCCATCTTCCACGCCGGATTATCATCAGTTAATTTACCCATTTGCACGGAAATATTACCAGTTATTTCCCCCATATGCACAGAATACGGTCCCCATTTGCACGGAAATATTACCAGTTATTTCCCCGTATGCACAGAAATAGCAGGTCCCCATTTGCACGGAAATGTTACCAGTTATTTTCCCATATGCACAGAAATATCAGGTCCCCATTTGCACGGAAATATTATCAGTTATTTTCCCATTTTGCTAAGAAATTTTATCAGTTATTTTCCCATTTGCCCAGAAAAAAAATCTGGCATTTCCCCTTTTGGATAGAAATTTATTATTGTGTTTCAGTTAGATAGAGTGGTTCGCGGTGATAAGTTTTCTATTTTCTCACATCACCAATGATGACTTGGACCATCGACAGATGGTTTGTCAATTTTTTTTATAAGTTGCATTTCGACAGAGATCTCTCTCACCCACCATCACAATTGATTCCTCCTGATCCTCCACCAATACGCAGTGAATGTGCCTCAGTTTCTGAGGTGCTTGATTCCTCGAGTCGTCGGACTGTGGAGCCTCCTCCCTTGAGAGGATTTCGTGCAATTGGTGCAATTGGCAACTCAGAAGTCAGAAGAAGTTCAAGCGACGATGCAACGCATTGCTATCCTGCAACAATTCTCCTTTTGTGTTTTGATCGTTAACTTACATTTTTATCTCTTTACTTAATGATTTGTTAATTTATGTTTTTTTTAAATTTATTCATTTATTAATTTTTTTGAGTGAACACTATTCTTTGGAAGCTTCAATTTCAAGTCAGTGGCCCCTTTGGTGGGCTTGTTCCATATAAATGGGGTTCATCTTCTAAATATAAATAATAATAAATAAATAATAATAATAATAATAAAATAAATAATAAATAATGAAATTAATAATATATGAAAAGAAAAAGAAGTAAATTCATTAGAACATTAAAAAGTATAAACCCAAAATGTCGAAATTAATCTAATAAAAAAGTAATAAAACCAATATAATTAATCATTAATAAATAATATAATAATAATAATGCAGAAAAAGAAAAAGAAGTAAATCATTAGAACATTAAAAAGTAGAAAACCAAAATGTAAGAAATTAATCATTAAAAAATAAAAAAGTAGAAAACCAAAAAATAAATAATTAATCATTAGAAAATAAAATGTGGAAATAAGAAGAAAATAATTAATAATAGAAAATGAAATGTAGGAAAATAAAAAAGTAAGAAATTATCAGTAGAAAATAAAATGTAGAAAATAAAAAGTAAGATATTAATCTTTATTAGAAAATAAAATGTAGAAAAATAGAAACAGAAATTAATTATTAGAAAATGAAACGTTAAAAATTAATTATGAGAAAAATGAAAAAATCAAAAATAATTGTAACCAAAATTTAAAAAAGCAAAAATTATGGAATCAAAAAATTAAAAAAGCTATATATATATATATATATATATATATATATATATATATATATATATATGAAGTAATCAAAGTCCCCAATTATGTAAAATGTGTATTAAATCATAAAAACGGGAAGCTATTTTAATACACATATTACATAATTATGGACTTTGATTACTTCAAGATATTCCAGTCACGTTATGGTGGTTTTTATATATATATATATAGATATATATATACTATATATATATATATATATATATATATATATATATATATATATATATACTATATAAACACCCGGATTGCAGTATAAATAAAATCACACATTAATATGTATATATATATATATATACACACACACACATATATATATATATATATATATATATATATATATGTATATATATATATATATATATATATATATATATATATAAATCACCATAACGTGACTGGAATATCTTGAAGTAATCAAAGTCCACAATTATGTAATATGTGTATTAAAATAGCTCCCGTTTTTATATATATATATATATATATATATATATATATATATATATATATATATAAATATATCTATATATATATACATACATACATACATACTACATACATCCATCATACATACATACATACATACATACATACATACATACATACTCCAGTCAGATGTGTGAATCAGTATATCTTCGTTATTACTGCCATCTTTTAGTTTTTCTTCCATTCTTTGCTCCTACCGTAATTATTTTTTACTTATTTATTTTTATTTATTTGTTTATTTATTTCCTTAGTTACTTGGTCTTTCCCCCAATATTTTAGAAAGTGACTGGAATCCTATATAATTTGGTTTGGAATGACTGGAATCCTATATATTTTCGTTTGAAATGACTGGAATCTTATATAATTTCGTTAGAAATGCTGGAATCTTATATAATTTCGTTTAGAAATACTGGAATCCTATACAGTTTGGTTTGGAATGACTGGAATCCTTTACAATGTGGTGTGGAATGACTGGAATCCTATACAGTTTGGTTTGGAAAGACTGGACTCCTATATAATTTTGTTTGGAATGACTGGAATCTTATATAATTTAGTTCGGAATGACTGGAATACTATATGATTTGGTGTGGAATGACTGGAATCCTTTACAGTGTGGTATGGAATGACTGGAATCATATACGATTTGGTTTGAAAAGACTGGACTTCTATATAATTTTGTTTTGGAATGACTGGAATCTTATATAATTTAGTTTGGAATGACTGGAATCCTATACAATTTGGTTTGGAATGACTGAAATCCTATATAATTTCGTTTGGAATAACTGGAATCTTGTATAATTTTGTTTGGAATGACTGGAATACTATACAATTTGGTTTGGGAAGACTGGTCTCCTGTATTATATTATTTGGATTGACTGGAATCTTATATAATTTAGTTTGGAATGACTGGAATATTATATAATTTGTTTTGGAATGACTAGAATCCTATATAAGTTGGTCTGGAATGACTGGAATCCGAAATCTCGCGCCACTAATTTGCTAGCGTTCCCAATGCATTTTTAGAAATATCGTATGAAATCGTGGAGACCATTACATAGTTTACACGTGATTAGGCAATAAAAAAAATTGCCATAATCTACGAGCAGTCTAATAATCGTGTTTGCCTCTTAACGCTACACCTTTTGAAGAGGGTATTTTCGTATGATATTTCATTCGTTTTGTAATATTGCTGTGCTGCTACGTAAGGTAATCTTCGTAATCGTTGCATTATTTAGTAGGATTTCTGTGAGTTTGTGTTTGTGTAATTGTGTAGGTTTTTGGGAGAAAGTGATCGGAGTATTACTATATATGTAAATATGTGTGTGTATGCATGTAACGTTGCAGGTTTCTGGGATAAAGTCATCAGAGTATTATTTTAATTATATATATATATATATATATATATATATATATATATATATATATATATATATATATATGATAATTATCACATCGAACCGTGATCCATTTATATATCAATTCAAGCTACAATGTCCTTTAATATCTAAATTCACTTTACTCCCAAATGATATAGTTTTCATATATGTACCGAAGGGGAATTTTTTACTTGATAATAATTTCGTCCCCCCATGGGTCTCGAACCACCGTCCAAGTGGACGGGGACGAAATCAGGACAGTCAGTGACGCTATCCAATCAGTCTGATTGGATTAGCGTCACTGACTGTCCTGATTTCGTCCCCGTCCACTTGGACGGTGGTTCGATCCCATGGGGGGACTGGGACAATTAATTTATTTCACAATTAAAAAATTCCCCTTCGGTACATATATGAAAACAATATTCATTTGGGAGGACAAAGTGCAATTTAGACTATTACAAAGGACCATTGTATGCTTTGAATTGATATATTAATTATATATATATAATAGATATATATATAATTATATTATATACTATAATATTATATATCATATATATTCTAGATATATTAAAATAATTAATATTCGATGTGTGTGGTGTGTGTGTGTGTTGTGTGTGTTGTGTATGTATGTATCTATATATATATATATATATATCATATATCTTATAATATATATTATATGTATAATATATCTTAAAATTTTATGTATAGATATACAAATTGTTTTATTTATGAGTTTGGTTGGTAAATGTCAAACTTTACCAGCAATTAAACGAAATAAAAATGTTATTGCTCTTAATGACTAACGTCATAGCGTTTTGAATTAAATTGGAACCTTAAATATTTTTCCTACCTTATTTCAAGGCCGAGGCGTTATCGTATTTATGGTAAACATTTTCCTCTCAATACGTTTATCACATTTCTGTCAGACTTTTTAGATTTCATTTATAGACTATTTTTTCTATCTTCGAAGCATTTCTCATTACATCCAGGATCCACTTAGCTCTGAGTGGGTCGGTCCTGATTACGTCTGACTTGGTGGGCTCATTTTGTTGACCTTCGTCATTCAGAAATTTCCGAATGAACGAGAAAACGCTAGTGATGGGAGATCATTACCGTAGGTGTTGTAATGTTCGTTTGCTGGTGATTCATAACGCTTTTTGCCCAGTGGGGCACAAGTGCCAATTTCATACTTGATAATACCACAGAACAAATAATGAAATGGTACTTTATCATTTTTTTTTCCAAGCCATTTCCGTGTTCGCTACAAGTGTCGCAGTAATGTTAAATTTTATATGAAATAAAATTACACTTCAGCGAAGGTAAACCGGATGTATTTGTTCATGGTTACCTGCGATATCGTTTTGATGGCTGTCAAGGTTTTCAAGCTTCAGATCGCGCGCGTGTGTGTGTCTATATATATAATATAAATAATAGATATACGTATATTATATATATGTGTAATTGTATATTATACATATATATATATATATATATATATATATATATATATATATAAATGCTGTTTACCATCCCCATAATTACTGTTAGTAAATATTGGGTTCTATGTACATATTCGGCACAAGTGCAGCTTTTGGGTGCTTGGCAATATAGTGTAAGCACCAATTTGAACGACTTATTAACCTCTAATATATACTTCAGCAATATCACTCATTTTCGTCCTGAGTCGTCACCAAGTTTTAATGAAATTCTCTCTCTCTCCTCTCTCTCTGATGTACAAGACGGTGAGATCTTCCGTTCCATATGCTGTACAACCGTATTGATTGTCCATTGCGCTTTATGTTTATTAATTTCCGTGTAAGAATAATTTATTTTATCACAATAAATCTTGCTTTTTACACAGCTGTATTTTAGAACGTACATAACTATCACTTTTGGAATTCATTAGTTTAATGGATATATATATAGATATATATATATATATATAATATATATATATATAGATATATTTCTAAATTATCGGTTATAGATATTTAACTCAAGTGCAGCACATCGTGGTTTCTTACCACAAGTGTCTTGTTAAATTTATGCAAATGAATCTTTGGAGTCCATAAAATTTCCTGAAAATGTTAATGAAAGCACCATAGTGAGCCCCGTCGTTCGTTTCAGCGAATTTTTCCTTGCTCTGACCTAATTTTATAGGATTATCTTCGATAGTTCAGATTTGGTGTGCATACTTGTGTTTTGAGCAACTAACCTGAGTTAAGTGCGCCTCAGAAGAGGATCACATCCCATCAACATATTAAAAGCAGTCGGGGCATTTAATCTTATCCTCTGAAAGACACCCAAAGGACGGCGAAGTTAACAAACGCGAACCTCGGATCCTAATCAGCAACGTTATTTTTGAGAGTCGGTATCTGCCTCGCATAAGACCATTACTGTCTCTCCCTCGAGGTCTACGGCAAAGAAACGATAATAAGGGTATAACTGGTTAATCGTTATGTTCCTTGAGAAGTACCGGTCACTTTCTAGTTTAAATCAGCTGCCTGATATGCGCGCGCCCGCGCTCGTAAACCACTAAGCCAGGTAGGCCTAGGCTTTGTTATCGTGTGGGGGAGATACAATGAAACGATAGTGCGGGTCGGTTTCATAGTATGGGTATATTACAGGATATTTTGCCTTGCTATGAATTGGAGGGTGAAGGGGAGAAGAGGTATAGTGTAGGATGGAGGCCCTGACGTCACAGAGATTAGTTTGGAGGGAGCTGCGAGAGAAATCGTGGTCAAAAGAGATGTAGGGGAGTATGACTTGGTCGTTGTGTATACTGATTCAGCAGAGGGGACTGGAGATGAAGGAGGAGGAGGAGGAGGAAGCAGAGCCGCGGAGAAAGTAGTGGTACGAAAGCGCCAAATTCATCTGTCTAGGGATCGTGTATCGCCATGGGGGGCGTTACCAGTGGCCGAAATAATCTTGAATTATTTCTCGGATATTTGGCACTTTCTACGGATTTTGTCGTATTTCTTTTACTGACATAAAACAGCGTGAAAATTTTATGATTGTGATATACGTATAAAAAGTATGTTAAACGTAACATGAAGTATATTCCGTGCGTAACTCCTAATTGCAGTGTATGGCAATAATGGATGCGAACCTCTCTCGTGCACAATAGCGCGGAGGAACAGAATCTTACTCCTCCCATAGGGTTCGCTTTAGTCCTCTTTTTATCACCCGGTCTATTTTTGTCAGGGCCGTGGTCGATAATATCGACCTTGTACTGCGTTTGTTTTTAGACTCGTCTGGTGTACTAAATCTGCGATGTTTGGGAGGTGAATTATATACGTTTGCCGGATTACTCATGGATAGGAACCATGGTCTAAAAGACTTTAGATCATGGATAGCAACTGCGTAGGTGGATGAAAAACAAACGCCGTGAAGAGCGTTTCGAAAGCGTAAAAAGAAATGAACAAAAGATGTTGATGAATTATACAGTAAATGGAAAGTATAGCATGGTGAAAAAATTCCACAACTAAATCAGAAGTTTCTAAGGATGTTTTGATGGTTTTATGTCGTATGTTATAGACAGTGTTGCGATTTATTGAAAGGTAGAATGTCAGTGAATTAGTGATCTTTTTCACTACAAACTTCAAAATCTTGGAGAATGCTATACAGCTCATAAGTTGCGAGTAATGATGTTAAATAATGAATTCATCCAAAGATGTATTTGTTGGCGCTCAATGGTTGCCTGTCTTACCTCACAAACGGAAGACATTAAGTCAATCCTGCTGGTGGAGAATGGTTTGGGCATATTTTATCAAGGAAAATCCAGCCAGGGTGGAGAAAGGGGAATGGTGTAAAGCTGAAGAACATACGTATGTATATATATATATGTATGTATATATATATATATATATATATATATATGAATAACTTGATCACGAAGTATATAAAACGTGATGCTATGTATAAATAAAGGTTTTTTTTTGCCACGAAGGAAAAAAATGAAACGAGTTGGCCGAGTACTTTCGGTCCTATTCGGACCCTTTACTGAGGCATACTGGTTTTTACAAAGAAACACCATAGTCAAAGTAAAAAGGCTTAATATACAAACTGACACTACCATTAGCCATAAGGGCGATTTTCACTCCACAGAAAGGAGGAGGAGTCATAGGCTAGCCACCACCTTGAAGGATACCCGCGGTAAACACAAGTGTTCTTCCAGAAAAACAGTACTTTTGAAAACAACACGGGAGCATATACAAACTCATAAGGAAAACAAACCTATGCGCCCCAATTATTAGTACGTAGGGTCAATTGCTTATAAACTATCTAAATATCTTACTAAACTGTTATCCCCGCTACTAGGAACTGTATCTAATTCACACCTCCGGAATTCTCTTGATCTTGTAGAGAAATTAAATAACATTGTACTAAAACCCTAGCGATATTTTTGTCAGTTTTGATGTATGTTTCTTTGTTTACAAAAGTCCCTATTGACTCTGTGCTAGAATATTTAAGTAATGAGCTTTGTACTGCATGAATTGCCTATGTCCGTTAGTCACATAATTTCCTTAATTAAGTTATGTATTTGTGATTGCAGATTTATTTTTTAATGGAGAATATTACCACAAATATTTGGTATGGCCATGGGTAACCCTTTATCACCCTCTCCTTTCACCTATATATGGAATTTTTTTGAGAGACAACACCTCCCGAATATCACACTTATCCCCTTAAAATGGTACCGATATGTCGATGATATCTTAGTAGTCTTACCTAGTGGTATCGATGTAAATGATTTACTGTCTAAACTTGAATAATTTAGTGCCATCCATAAAATTCACTGTTTGAAATTGAAAATAACAATGTCATCCCTGTCCTAGAGTATTAATACATAGAGAATCTTTCCAATGCAAATTCAGTATTTATAGAAAACCCACAATAATTTAACATATGTACATTTTTATTCTGGCCACCATCTTAATATTAAAATTTCAATTTTTTCTTCTATGTCCACAATACCTGGACCAAGAAATAGAATACATAAAAAAAGATAGGAAACGATCTCTGCTACCCACCTCATTTAATTGATTTATGTTATCAAAAAGCTCATAAAAAGTTTTATAATGTTTGCTATTAATGAAAAAAAAAAAAGAAATCCCTAAAAATGTACTTAGCTTACCTTATTTTCGTGGATTTGAAACCATAAAATCAATATTTAAATCATTTATGTTAATGTAGTGTTCTCTTATAACAATACCATGAAAGATATGCTAATTAAGAATAGTCCCGTAACAAATAACATCATTTACAAAATTCCTTGTAAGGATTGCCCATCGTTTTACGTTGGGTCAGTCTAGTAAGAATTTATGTGTTCGGGTTAAGCAGCATATGATTCAGTTAGAACAGCCCGACTTCAAATGCACTGTTTATCCATCTGAGTGAAAAATATCATTGTATTAATTGGGGTGATGCCTCGGTAATTGCTAGATCTAATGATTATGTTTCAAGAAATTTACTGGAATCGGCAATTATACAAATCACTAATAAAGGAAAAAACAACCTAAATCTTAGTCTGGGAATGTACCATTTTGGACCCATCCATATTTTGTTTAATAAGGATGTTTATGAAGGACCTCAAAATAAATGAACAACTAAATAATAATTAAAAGTCCCACATGTATTAGTTATTATAGTTATTAATTCTCTCTCTCTCTCTCTCTCTCTCTCTGTCTTTCTCTCTCTCGTCTCTCCTCTCATCTCCTCTCTCTCCTCTCTCCGCTCTCTCTCTCTCTCTCTATCTCTCTCTGGCTGGTTCGATATTTTCTCTCCCTCTTTCTCTTGCTCGATATATATATATATATATATTTTCTTTCGTCTTTTCATTAATAATAATTTTTTGTTGGGAAAGTTTGTGTAAAAAATTCATGATATTAATTGTATATGCTCCCGTGTTGTTTTCAAAATGTACTGTTTTTCTGGAAGAATCACATGTTTACCGCGGGTATCCTTCAAGGTGTGGCTAGCCTATGACCTCCCTCCTCCTCTCTGTGGAGTGGAAAATCGCCCTTTATGGCTAATTTGGTAGTGTCAGTTTTGTATATTAAGCCTTCTTTTGACTATGGTGTTCTTTGTAAAACCAGTATGCCTCAGTAAAGGGTCCGAATAGGACCGAAAGTACTTGGCCAACTCGTTTTTTTCATTTTTTTTCCTTCGTGGCAAAAAACCTTTATTTATATATATATATATATATATATATATATATATATATATATATATATATATATATAATATATATATATATATATATACTTAAGTTATGTTAAATAGATTGATAGTTAAATGTGTGTATAACTATGAGAGATATATATTGAGAATTAAATGGATAATCACTGTCGTCTGTGTATAAAATCCAAAAAAAGCATAGGTTCGAATTTTGTTCAAGGGTAGATCCATTTGTATATACAATGGCATCTGTGTGTAAGCTAGTCCAAGGCAGTTAACGAAGTCCATGTTAAGGGGCATTGGTTTGGGGCTTGATATGCTAGTGTTGAAATTTCGTGTGTGAATTGGTGATATAAATATATATATATATATATATATAGATTATATATATATATATATATTTCTATGATGTGTGTGTGTGTGTGGTGGTGTGTGTGTGTGTGTGTGTGTGTGTGTGTGTGTGTGTATACCTGTGGATGGATCTCTTGGTATAATAAACCACCTTTTTTTTTCTGTAACTTTTTCTCATTCATCTACCTAGGAGAGAGACAGTAGTCTCTGAATATAGTATTTTCTCTATATTTTGGCGGTTTTATGGGCTCCTTTTATAATTATTATTATTATTATTATTATTATATATATATGTATATATATATATATATATATATATATATATATATATATATATACTGCATTACATACGTGCATAAGTAAAGCACGTGCACGTACTGCCAATGTCATCTTTAATTATTGAATGAAGGCCGCACCCCGTCTCAGTGTCCCAGTTCCCAGCAGACGATAGGCATGATAATTCGTTTCTGAACAGCATCATTAGTCACAAGGCGAACCGGTTCATGTCGGGGAGAAGACGCCCAAGTAGCGCCTCTGGGTCTTCCTATAACGCTTGGACAAAACTCATCGACATGGTCTAAGTGATAAATGTATCCTCGTTATCGAATCCGCTGTTCCATTTCAACCGGCTTTTGTTAATATTATTTAGGTGAGACGCTCTTGCGGGATTTATTGCGTTGTGGAAATGTAAAGTTCTTTTCTTTTGAGGTAGCTTAGAACCAGTTAGCTGCTTGAGACCTTTTTTTTTTTAATGCTGGGGATGGATATGATGAATTTTTAGAAAGTTCAGAGTTGGATTGACAAGGTGTCTTTTTGTGGAAAGCTTCTTTCTCTCAACTTTAGTACTATAGTAGATTCACATCAACCTTGCATTTGACGTCTAGGCCAGTCTCTTACGACGCTCCTGATTGGCTGCTGATAAGCCAATCATAGGGATGGAAACTCTCAGTCTCTCGAGAGAGTTCACATAGGCAGGATATATGTTCCACTTTTCTTGAGGGATACTTTTGAAAGACGTATCCCTCAGGAGAGGTGGAACATAGATCCTACCCATGTGAACTCTCGAGAGAGACTGAGAGTTTCCAGCCCTGCGATTGGCTTATCAACAGCCAATCAGGAGCTTCGTAAGGGACTGGCCTAGACGTCAAATGCAAGGTTGATGTGAATCTACTATAGCATGCATCTGATACGTATTATAGGTTTGCCAAAGCAGATTTAGACTCTGCTAGTGAAATTGATATAGATACAGGAGGAGGAAATACTGAAGAAATTACAACAAAATTGTACTAGCAAACGATCATTCTAGAACTAACGTACCCGGAGAGATTACATTCACCGGGTGGCATCTGTGAACTAAGCAGTTCTGACGCCAGTTTTTTTTTTTTTCTTTCTTTCTTTCTTTTTGATGAAACAATCCAACTGAGGAGAGGACGGCGCCATCAGAATGATGATGTAAGCACCACAGTCGAAACCGTTGAGGTAAATGGTACCAGCATGATGCATTAATGAAGACCAGTATGCATGGAAAGAGACAAGGGAAATATTTGCCTCGGAGTTTAGGTGAGGAATGAAAATAGTCAACAGACAGTTCACAAAATAGAGTGGAATTTGACATTTATGGATTGGAATAGGAAATTTTATGCCAAGCGCTGGGGCTTGCGAGGTCATTCAGGGAAGAATGAGAAAAATGAGAGTAAAATGGTTTAAAAGATGTAACAGGAGGAAGACCTCGCTGTTGTGCTATGAAGCAGTTGTTAAGAGGGGGCGAGAAGTAAGATGGAAGAAAGAGAAAGTGAACGGAGCTACAGTAAAAGGAATTCACTTAAAGGGCTTGCAGCTAGGTTACAAATTAACAGAAATCTATCATTGGTTGGTGGTCCAGCATTTAGCTTCAGTTTATTTATATATAATTGTTGTATTGTGAACAGATGAGCATTCCATGTAAAACACTTTTTTTTCTTATGATAACATCCGGTTGTCACTTTTCTATATGATTACTTCCGGTTGAATGACTTTTCTTTTATGATGAGTTCCGGTCAAATCACTTTTCTAATGTGATAACATCCGGTTAAATCACTTTTCTAATGTGATAACTTCCGGTTAAATCACTTTTCTAATGTGATAACTTCCGGTTAAATCACTTTTCTATTATGATGCCTTCCGGTTAGTTGAAAGCTTTTATTTCGGTAAAGTGTTGTCAGTGATGTATTATTGAATGACCCTACACATCGTGAACGATCTTTATGTCTAGAAAAATTTATTTTGTGTATATACATGACCCACTCAAATGTGTGTGTGTGTTTTGTATATATATATATATATTATATATATATATATATATATATATATATATATATGTGTGTGTGTGTGTGTGTGTGTGTGTGTGTGTGTGTGTGTGTTATATATATATATATATATATATATATATATATATATATATATATATATATAGTACACGTGTATAGTGTGTATTTTTAACAGTTGTAATACGTAACTACTTGACCTCATCGTGAATTTTGGGCACGAATATCACTAAGAAGGGAAGCTGTTTCAGTTTATTTTCCCATTCGAATCGGGGCTTGTAGTAAGACGTCTATATGTATGTGGATATATATATATATATATATATATATATATATATGTATGTATTTATATTAATATATATAATGTGTGTGTGTGTGTAGTAGAGAGAGAGAGAGAGAGAGAGAGAGAGAGAGAGAGAGAGAGAGAGAGAGAGAGAGAGAGAGAGATACAATAAATCGAGAAGTAATAATAATGATTTTGCTATTAAAATGTATTTAGGTAAAAGTTATTTAGTATGTTATATGTATGATTATATATATATATATATATATATATATATATATATATATATATATACTTACTTAATTTGGATTCCATAAGTAAAGTAGCATGCGAGAAACGCCGAGGCATGGACGTGTGGTCTCGTACTTTAAATTTTTTATTTTTTTTTTATTTTGATTAATCTTTCCTCTAGCAACTCGCACTGAACAGTTACGTCTTTGGTATAATGAGGTCACTCTTATGCAATGTCCCTCTGCTTGTCTTTTCCTCAGAAAGTGTTGGGCCCCTTTCCCTTTTTGTATGTCAATATTATTCGCTCTTTCTCAGCGGGAGAAAATTTTTTAGTACTAACGGAGGAAGATTATGAATGATCATTATGTTTATTGAATGTAGGTAAACAAACGTAAACACTTCTGTAAGTCATTTAATATTGTGTTGACGATCCTTACAAACCACTAGAAATAATATAAGTCTAGGTAGGAAGGCTAAGCCTGTTGACAACGCTGGTGGTGAGCAAGCTTCCCTTTTACCCCCTTTTTCCCGCCCATTTTGTGGAATCTCACAGAAGAAGAAGAAGAAGATGCAGCGCCAGCCTGACCAACTAACAACAACGCCCATGTCCTCATTCTCTTCGCTCATTGTACTTGCAAGAGCCTAAGTGTTTATAATTTAAACATCAGCTCTCACGGTGGAGTTGGCCGCCGTGTTTACAGAGGCGAGTGGGCCAGCAGTGTGCGGTGCTTATTCTGTGTGTGTGTTTTAGGTTCGAAGACCAAAGCCTCCATACCGGGGCTTCCGGAAAAGAGGAGAACCTTTTCTGCTGTATTTCATGGTGATTTTCTTTGCGTCTGCAACCATTTTTTTTTTTTTTTTTTTTTTTACGATATATGTTTTTCGCCGTTAATGGTGACCACACCTTTCTTACGTAACATGCTTTATAGGGTGAACAGGACAGGTTTCTTTTCTCTTACTTTTGTTTTTGTTTTTCCCTCGTACGTATTTCATTTTTTTTCCTCGCCGCTCTGTTAGTCTTCCAGAATTATTATTATGGGAAGCTACAAAAATTTTTTTTTATAGTTTTTTATCATTGCATTTAATTATGTTTTGCATACCTTTCACAATGAGAAACTATGCGTTAATCATAGGTATGGACCCCAAACTTGTTTCACGAACATGTTCCCATATGTTTTATATGTGAAGTTTGTTGGTTTAAGGGCCTTGTGTAACCCATTATCTCTTGCACCAGACTGATAAGTTTTTTCCAAGGTAAAGAAAGGCGGAGAAAACGCGTGCTATTTTTATTCCAAGGTAAAGAAAACGTGGGCTGTTTTTACAAACGGGGACAGCCACGGAGGGTGTCAGTGCCGTCAGTACTCACGGTTCTGTGTATCTTCCCTTCGGCCACTACCTGTAACCTCTTTCATTCCTTTCACTGTACCTCCGTTCATATTCTCTTTCTTCCATCTGACCTTCCACCTGATCTGACTGTTGTTTCGTAGTGAAACTGCTTTGAAGTTTTCCTCATGTTACGAAGTTGACACAGGCTCGGAAATGGTGACCTCCCCGACGAGTTTCCAGGAGTGATGAGCGGAGCGAGTTCGTGGGTGACGAGCGGAGTGTGACGTTTGTGATTAACTTTTTTGTTCCGGATTATTCCGCCCCCTCCCCCTCCCAAAGCCTCCATACCGGGGCTTCCGAAAAGAGGAGAACCTTTTCTGCTGTATTTCATGGTGATTTTCTTTGCGTCTGCAACCATTTTTTTTTTCTTTTTTTTTACGATATATGTTTTTCGCCGTTAATGGTGACCACACCTTTCTTACGTAACATGCTTTATAGGGTGAACAGGACAGGTTTCTTTTCTCTTACTTTGTTTTTGTTTTTCCCTCGTACGTATTTTCATTTTTTTTTTTTTTTTCCTCGCCGCTCTGTTAGTCTTCCAGAATTATTATTATGGGAAGCTACAAAAATTTTTTTTTTATAGTTTTTTTATCATTGCATTTAATTATGTTTTTGCATACCTTTCACAATGAGAAACTATGCGTTAATCATAGGTATGGACCCCAAACTTGTTTCACGAACATGTTCCCATATGTTTTATATGTGAAGTTTGTTGGTTTAAGGGCCTTGTGTAACCATTATCTCTTGCACCCAGACTGATAAGTTTTTTCCAAGGTAAAGAAGGCGGAGCAAAAACGCGTGCTATTTTTTATTCCAAGGTAAAGAAAACGTTGGCTGTTTTTACAAACGGGGACAGCCACGGAGGGTGTCAGTGCCGTCAGTACTCACGGTTCTGTGTATCTTCCCTTCGGCCACTACCTGTAACCTCTTTCATTCCTTTCACTGTACCTCCGTTCATATTCTCTTTCTTCCATCTGACCTTCCACCTGATCTGACTGTTGTTTCGTAGTGAAACTGCTTTGAAGTTTTCCTCATGTTACGAAGTTGACACAGGCTCGGAAATGGTGACCTCCCCGACAGTTTTCCAGGAGTGATGAGGCGGAGCGAGTTCGTGGGTGACGAGCGGAGTGTGACGTTTGTGATTAACTTTTTTGTTCCGGATTACCCGCCCCCTCCCCCCTCCCCCCCAAAAAAAAAAAAAAAAAAAAATCTCTGATTTGATTCGGGTTCGTGGAAAAGAAATCACGGGAGGAAATTAACGCCCGCACAACGTTAAACGGACTGGGTAATGGGGTTGACCGAGTGTGAAATATTTTTTTGAAAGTAATTTGAAATCGTAAGTTGAGTTTTTTTTAGTTTTATATTTTTTCGGGGAATTGACTTTTTGTGTGTTTGTGTACTTTATTTTGATATCGTTTCCCATCTTCCAATGATACTCTGTTGGATAGCATTTTATAGACAAGCATTTTCACTAGTAAAGAAAGTAACTCTCTCTCTCTCTCTCTCTCTCTCTCTCTCTCTCTCTCTCTCTCTCTCTCTCTCTCTCTCTGTTGAGAACTGCTTTTTAATATATATAGATAGATATATATATATATATAGTATCCGTTAGTAATCTACCTTTTTCGGTCACTCTTACTATATACTGTAGACGATCTTCACGGCGCA
>NC_087216.1:13552486-13554986 GCF_015104395.2 Macrobrachium nipponense | reverse complement strand
CATTATACAGTATTAGTCTATGCAGTGTGCAAACTGCGCTGCCACTAGTCCATTGTTGCAGTGCCAGATGAGAGTTAGTCTTTAAACTTAGAATTGACAGATCACGTTGCAGTGCAAACTGTGCAACACGATAGGCTTATCTGACATTTTTCGTTACTGAAGGCGAATAACTCTCACCTTACCCTGTGGAAGAATGAGGTAATATGTGTTTGCTTAAAAATAAAGATATTCTTTAACTCTTACAATACGAACTTGATAGGGTTGTACGTAGAACTTTTTTTTTTTTTTTTTTTTTTTTTTTTTTTTTTTTTTTTTTTTGCAAAGCTTTTGACTCAACAAACAAATGTAAGTCTAGTTACTGATGAGCGATCCTACTGTTGCATTGCTATTATGGCATGATTGCACCTCGCGCCCAAGAAGTTGGAATGATGGCACACCCATTGTGCGTACTCGTGATATATTGGATGTGTGCGCGTGCTGCGTCGATGGATACAACACTATTTAATCTCTCTCTCTCTCTCTCTCTCTCTCTCTCTCTCTCTCTCTCTCTCTCTCTCTCTCTCTCCTCCAGTATGTCTGTAAGTGTGTCCTACGTCTGCGACAACGTATTCAAATTCTCTCTCTCTCTCTCTCTCTCTCTCTCTCTCTCTCTCTCTCTCTCTCTCTAAAGGTGTGTATGCATCCCCTCAATGTGTCCTGTTTGCGGTAACCCATTCAATCTCTCTCTCTCTCTCTCTCTCTCGCTCTCTCCTCTCTCTCTCTCTCTCTCTCTCTCTCTGCTCTGTACCTTCTGTGTATGTGTCCCATGTCTGCGGCAGTGTATCCAAACTCTCTCTCTCTCTCTCTCTCTCTCTCTCTCTCTCTCTCTCTCTCTCTCTCTCTCTCATGGTATAGCACACATCCGTCTTCAGTTAAGGCCTTAGGAAAACACAAGCAGTTGTCTTGTTATAAAGGAATTGAGTGTCGGCGTAGGAAGTTGTACGTGGATCATTTGTTTTGCAAGTTGCGGGATGAATGATAACTTCAGTTCCCTGGCGATGCGAGAGGCATTTGTTCCTTTTACTGAAGACGGATGCGTTCGTTCGCTCTGTATAGGTGTTATTGTATTCCTTCATGGAGAGGAAAATTTTCTCTAGTTTGTCCTACAACGAATTTTTTTTTTCTATCTTTTTTTGCTAGCAGAGAAATGTGCATTTGTTTGTATGTAGAGGATAATTTCATATGATTTATCATCGTAGATAAAATATTATATTTGTTTCCCATTAGAAAGCTGTTTTGTGTATTGTGTATTCTCCTAGCAACGGAAATATGTTTGTTCCTCTTGCAAATGAATACAGTATCTATCCTCGTCAAAAGCACGATTTTTCATTTCTTTTCATAAGGAAATTCCACGTGTACAATAATGTTATTGGAGTATATAGCAGCTGGTCTTGGGAGAATGAATAGTAGTTCGTTTTGTTAGTTTTACATTTACTTGGCTGGATACTAGAAATGTATTTGGCTTTCAAGATAAAAGAAAACGTTTTTACTGTATAAAGCGAATGGACATTTTTACCTTAAAAGGGAATGGCTTAACATTCGTATTGACTGTGCTACTGAAGAATGTTTTATTATTTTTTTTTTTTAGCTCACAAAGATAGTATTTTTTCTTTTTTCTTCTTTTTCTTCTTCTCCAAAGGCAGCCCGCATATGTCGTATTATCATGAACTATATGCTCGACGTGTAGACAGAAATAGTATATAGCTGTACTTCAAATATTCTTTTTTACAGTATATAATTGTTTGTTAACGCTACCACTATACACGTTAGGGTTGGGTCTTGGGTGAGGGTGTCCCGTCTACAGTGTGCCTAACGCTGCATACTGTACAATGGTACTAAAGCGAAGGTCCATGTGTACTATAAATAGTACCATGTTTAGTATAGTACTAAACTAAGGTTCTTTGTATCACCCCTCCGGTACACAGCTGCATTACAGTTCTCCTTTTTTTGCCTTTCAGCTGTTCTCTATGGTCTCTTCCCACTTACTGTCCAACTTCCTCAACTTTCAATCTTCATGTTCACCTCGCGATGAAGACCGCTGTCTTTTGCGTGTGGAGTGTAGCTCTGCGTCGGTCTAGACTTTCAACTGCATAATAATAATGTTTGTCATGTCAAGGTTCAAGTCTCTTCAAGCATATCGTATAACGTTTTTATTATTTTCCCTTCGAAAAACTGTGCATTTATATAAGAATAATAAATTTAATAACGATAAAGAACTGTTCTTACACGGCTTATGCATAAACATACCCTTCGATGAAGCTCGGAGAGAAAAGTCACGTGGAAAAGATTGATGGTCTAGAGGAAATGAAGATTAGGCGTTCGCTCCTCACTCGCGTCATTATGTTGTTGTAATTCTCTCTCTCTCTCTCTCTCTCTCTCTCTCTCTCTCTCTTTGTGCGTATATGTTTGTGTAATTGTGTGGGCCTAGGTGGGGCGGACTGTAGAAGGAAAATGTGCTAAA
>NC_087216.1:13529986-13547486 GCF_015104395.2 Macrobrachium nipponense | reverse complement strand
TGGCGCCTTTTTTATAGTAAATCAAATCTCAGCTCTCTCTCTCCATCTCTCTCATCTCTCTCTCTTCTCTCGTCTCTCCTCTCTCCGTCTCTCGTCTTCGTCTCTCTCTCTGCATTGACTAGTATGTTATGGCTCCCATTTTTTATAGTCCATATAAATCTCTCTCTCTCTCTCTCTCTCTCTCTCTCCTCCTCTTCTCTCTCTCCTCTCTCGTCTCTCTCTCTCTCTCCTAGATGTTTTGGCGCCATTTTATAGTAAAATATAAATCTCTCTCTCTCGTCTCTCTCTCTCTCTCTCTCTCTCTCTCTCTCTCTTCTCTCTCTCTCTCTCTCTCTCATATTGGCATTTTATATTTTCAGACAGTATTTAATTAGTGTTATGCATGTTAAGTGTATACAGTAAAGTCTGTATATTTCTCTCTCTCTCTCTCTCTCTCTCTCTCTCTCTCTCTCGGTCTCTCTCTCTCTCTCTCTCTCTCTCTCATTTACATAGATGTTATGGCGCCATTTTTATAGTAAATATAAATCTCTCTCTCTCTCTCTCTCTCTCTCTCTCTCTCTCGTGGCCTTCCTTGGCATTGACAGATGCCACCGATCCATCAAAAGAGAAACACAATCAGGAGATCCTATTTCACAGCTCCTGTATTGAGGGCTCCGGTATCCTGCACTTGAAGAGGCACAAATCAAGTGTGATCGCATTTCGCTCCACTACGAAACTGAAAGTGTGACCGTCGTATTAGATGACGTTTGATGTTTCTTCAAGGTTGGACCGTCAAGGATGACTGGGAGTCAGGTCCGAGGGGTTTTTATTGTTTGCTAATTTGTGTGACGTTGATGTAACGTTTCTAACGCTGGAATTCAAACTTTGCGTAAAATGTATACGGGATATTTGGGCCGTGAGGGAGGTAAACCATTGGAATGCAAGATCAGTTGCCTCTAAGGAATTCTCAAGCAACCCACATGCAACAAAAAAGGCATTACAAAGAAAACTTGGTTTCAAAGAAATTAGTCTAAATGAGTGCAAAGTCATTGAAATGCATACAAACATCAATACATTTGAGGTTATGCTTCAGTTCACTTTCTTGTATAATTCAGTTTGATTAATTGAGGTTAAAGACGATTTTAAGAATTATTAATCATTTTACGTTTCTGTTACAAATTAACAAGGATCAGAATGATGTCTAGAGTATATAGACGTTGTCCTAATATTATTTTCATATGTTGGCTGTACAGGGTGTCCATAAAGTCCCGGTACCATTACAAGTATTTATTGCTCAGAATGGTACTGGGACTTTATGGACACCCTGTATAATATAAATCCTACTATGTTCCTTGAGACACAAATGGCGTTATTCTTTTGGTCAGTTCTGATTATTTATGTTGATTTATTGACATTTAATTCCTTATTCTACTTGCCCAAATAAAATAAAGCACAATCCCCTACAGGGGATTTACAACATTTCCTCTTTGTTTACAAGTGTTTTCCTATGAAAAGACTTCATTTCCGTCGTTCACCTAAGATTAACTTGGAGAAACGGGGAAAGATTTCATTCCATCTCTTCAATTTCCTCTTGGCCAGATCTCATGTAGTCTATGTCTGTATATATCATTTTTATGGTTACGAATGGCCCTTAGGTGTTTACGAATAGAATATATGCATACGAAAGGACCACGAATCATTTTCGGTTTCATATATAGAAAATCAAATTTTGATTTTTATTTTTGGGGTAATGGCAGATCTACACTTAAATTTTTTTTTATAGCTCCCTGAGAAACACATATATGTTCAAGGTTGCATCGCCCTTGTTTCTTTTCTTAATCCACCCCTTTGCCAAGGTGGGCGGCGAACTCCTGGTTGTTTTAAAACCTGACCGGAATGGACAGTGTCCAAAGATTCCAAGGTCATCTGGTGAACTAGAAAGGAACCGGTCAAGTTTCTTCACACAGGAATATTTTTAAAACAAACTATTAAATATTTCAAAGATAGTGGACTCCGGCTATAATCATTTGTCAGGACAATTCAAAACAGCTCAGGTTCTATAATTTTAGCTTTTTTTTTTTTATCTTATTGACACTTTTTTTGGTATAGAATATACTTTGTTCTTGTTACAATTCATCAATTTTAGAAGTTTTTTTTGTGGCATTTTTTATTTCCAGAAAATTTTATTTCATTCAGCATATGCTTGTTCTACGTTTACAGTAAAGTGTACATATTGCCTGCTCTCTCTCTCTCTCTCTCTCTCTCTCTCTCTCTCTCTCTCTCTCTCTCTCTCTCTCTCTCTCTCTCTCACATATTGACATTGACATTTTATATCTCCAGATTGTAATTAATTAGTGATATGCATGTTATGTGTACACAGTAAAGTCTGTATATTTTGCCTACGCTCTCTCTCTCTCTCTCTCTCTCTGTCTCTCTCTCTCTCTCTCTCTCTCTCTCTCATATTAGCATTTTATATTTCCAGATAGTATTTAGTTATATGCTTGTTATGTGTACACAGTAAAGCCTGTACATTTTGCCTTCTCTCTCTCTCTCTCTCTCTCTCTCTCTCTCTCTCTCTCTCTCTCTCTCTCTCTGAAGGCTGAACATCGACGATGATGAGGCAAGTGTTACTGGTGCTGGTGACGGCCGGTTTTCTGGGAAGAGAGAGAGAGAGAGATAGAGAGAGAGAGAGAGAGAGAGAGAGAGAGAGAGAGAGAGAGAGAGAGAGCTCTTCAATGGCACATTGGGGGAAGGAAGGGAGAAATACCGAAAAATGATATCCCCGTTCTCCGGGGTTCACGGGGATGGCGGGGGGGCTGTGGGGGAAGGTCTCCTGTACTAACTTTGATGGAATGGGAAATGGCCACCTCCATCTCCCCCCCCTTTTTTTCCCTTTTTTTTTCTCCCTACCCATTCCTCATGGGGATGTGGGGAAGGTGGTGTTCTCCCCCTACCTTTCCTACTTGAATTTTTGTTTTCGCTTTACTTTTCTAGGTGTTTTATATATAGATATATGTATATATAAATGTGTGTGTGTGTGTTTGTGTTAATAATTTAAAAGTTATGCTTAAAATCGTAATTTATCTTGTTTACTCTTTTATAATATATATGTACGTAAACACACATTATATATATATATATATATATATATATATATATATATATATATATTATATATATATATATATATGTGTGTATGTCTGATTTGCGTGTATACATATAATTTACACATGCAAAGAGAAATTGAAAAACCGAACAGAAAAATGCGTAAGTTGGATGTGGAGATGAAGAAGAGAACAGTGACTCAGAGAAGAAGGAAATTGATGTCAAATACCCTTTTTGTCTTGAGGCTATTCATAGGCATTTCCTTATGTCTCGATGATGGACCAGAATTGAGGTTGCTTCACGTGCAGTACGTTTAAAACCAGTTTTTCGATTTGCAATAAACTAAATATTTTCTTTATTTTTAACGATCACATTCTAGAGTTCAGCTACATCATAGAACGACTGAACTCAAGAATTTGATTATAAAAAAAATAAAGAAAATATTGAAATCTCTCCGGTGAAAAATACCCCCTTGAACTTCAGAATTACTTGACCCGTGTTGCTAAGTTATATTTCTCCTACCATTTTATGTCTAGTAATCTCTACAGTTTTTACATCTCTGAAAATAGATGAAAAGCACATGTCTTCAGAACTTTCTAAAACAAGTTTCACCCTAACCAGGTCCCTGGTCGTTTGGGCCGTTTATTTCTAATATTATTTAAGACCATTTTATTACCTGACAATATTGTGGAATATACGCGCGTTGACTCTAACCATTACAAATCTTATTGATGGTGTCAATATATAATTTAGGTGAGGCTCGTAAGACAGTGACTGGCATTTTTAACTTGAAAATCACTACAGAGATATAAAGATGTTATTCATGCAGTGTAGTCTGTAAGATATCCGAATTTTTCACTGTATTTAGCGTTGTTTGTACGCTAATAGAAAATAAGTTAACAACACTCAATAATGAGCAGATCCTGTGAATACATACAAGAACATATCTATGTATATATACTTATATATGTATGTGTGTGTGTTTGTGTATACGTTTGATAGGGATGCATAATTTTTGCAACAATTAGGTAACTTTTCTCTTTTGCATTTTCTATTTATAAGACAGTAACAGAGAATATCAAATACTCATTGAATGATCTTCGTTATTGCAAATGTAATATTCAAATAAGTCACTATAAAAGAAGACATTTTAAAGTCTTAAAGTTTTAAGTAAAGAAGTTTTATTAGAAGAAAAAAGGGGGAAAAAAGTATAGACTTGATGAAATGAAGTTTTAGATGCAGGAAGTTGCTGGCCTAAATCCACTTCCCCAATTTTTCCTGGTCTTTCAACGCAGCTTGGCCGTGGCCGAGGTCCTCTTGCCTCCTCCTCCTTCTCTCCCTCACCCCTCCCTCCCTCCCTCGTCCCAATATGGATACCACATCCTTCCAGGGTCACCCTCCTCCCCTCCTCCTCTTCCTCCACGTAACTAACATCATTCCCCTCCCTCCGTCTAGCTTCCTCCTCCTCCTCCTCCTCCTCCTCCTCCTCCTCCGTTCTCATGTCACGTGAACAGATTGACCTCTCGCGCTAAGGCTTCTCGGACTTATAGGGTTTCATTATTTCGTCTTTGATGGGAGAGGAAACACCAGCCTGGTTCTGGATAGGTATAGCCAGGGGGGGACGTTCCAGGCATTTTCTGTTTTTTTATTTTTACCCCCATAGAATTAAGAGTTTGTTTGTACTTTTTTTTCATTGTGTCTGTGGTGTGCCCTTCCTCTGTGAGTTTATTTTAATGTTCATCCTACTAATAGTTTGGTTATCCAGGAATGAAAAACTATTCTTGTTTGTCTTGAATGGTTAACAGAACAGCGACTGTAAAGACCCAGGTTTAAGTGCAAATAAATAAAACGGGGGCTTTCGACTTTCACTAAGGTCTTTTCGGTTAGATTTGAAGATGTCTTATTTCTTATTCTTCTTTTCAAAACTCATCCGAGGAAACATATAGAAAATGGACGCGTGAAATGCACACTGGGGATATTCTTCTTGACACGTAACGTATCCTTAATTAAGAGTGACACATGATCCAAATAAGCTTGAAAGTGAAAATAGAATCAGGCACTGATCTTTTTTAAACTTGTTGAAAGAAGTGTTATTTGCCTTTCCAGGATTTTTTTTTTTATCCCATATTTAGTGTCTGTTGTTTGGTTTGGTTTGCCTTGCAAATTTCTTCTGTAGATATTAGTTTTGGTTTTCATTTTCAATTGCGGGCGATATTCATCGATATATATATATATATTATATATATTATATATATATATATATATATATATAATATATGATATATATATATATATTATAATATATATATATATTGTAATTATATTGGTGTTCAATTTGTGTGTGTGTTTTCTATCGTGATACAAACAGGGCGACCCTTGCGCATTCCAGGATTTCTTTCTTGTTTGTCCTTGAAAATCTGGAACTGCAGGTAGCGACCATGTCGTCAAGTCACTTTCCATTTCTCGTGTTACCTACAGTTGCAAGTGAAGACTGCGCTGTATTTGTTAAAGAGAGAGAGACAGAGACAGGGAAGCGGCAGTCGTGACCTTGGCCCAGTATCTGATGCCACTTCGGGTCAGTAGGTCCTATCAGTGATTCCGCAAGGAACCCTTTTTTCAAGTGACCGCCAGCCAAGCAGGTCACGCTTCGCTGAGCGTCCAGGCGGTAGTTCCCCGAAAACGGGGGGCTTACTCATAGTTCGTTCGGGTCCACGAGAATTGGGCGGTTTTCCCCTTTTATATTTTTTTTATTATTTTGGTCATTTTTAATTCGGTTTTCGTTCGTGTAACTGGACAGTTCTTTTATATATTAGTTTGTACAGACGGCAAAATTCGAGATTATATATACAGTCAAGGTCCTTTAAATATATATTTAAAGGACCTTGATATACAGTATATAATATATATAATTTATTTTTTCAAAAAGGTCTCATGATGTAATATTTGTTTATACGTAGGCAAGATGCAATACCTGTTTACACAGGTGGTAAATTTCAGTGCTCGTTTATACAGGTGGTAAAATTCAATATCTTTTTTATACAGTTGGTAAAATTCAATGCTCGTTGACACAGTTGGTAAAATTCAGTGCTCTTTTATACAGGTGGTAAAATTCAATACTTGTTTATACTGGTGTTGGACTTCAGTACTTGTTTGTGCAGTTAAGTTTCAAAACTTTTTATCAAGTTGACCGAATTCAGTACTGTTATACAGGTGACAAAATTAATAATTTCCTTATTTTCGTAATTAAACTTCAGCATTTTGTTTATAGCGGCGGGAAACCTTGACATTTGTATGCAGGTGGAAGAATCCAAAGTTTGTTTATACCGCTGAAAAAAATCTAGACTGTTTTAAAGGGTGGCAGAATTCCATGTTTGTGTCCAAAGGCGGTAAAATTCATTATTATTTTAACAAAGTCGAATGAATTCAGTATTTTTTTATACCCGTTACATTATTCAGTGTTTGTTATTCAGGAGACAAATTTCAATGATTGTTTATACAGGTGACAAAATACAATACTTATACAGGTGGCAAACTTCAGCCTTTGTTTTTACAGACGAGAAATTTCATTAATTTATGTAATCACGCTTCAGATTTCAAAAATTATTAATACAGGCGACCAAATTTAAAGTCTGCTTATAAAGGCAATAAAATTCTACCTTACTTATACAGGCTGTAAAATACAGTAACCAGTATTAATAGGATGTCACATTGAAGTCTTTTGTATAAGGCACTTATGATGCCAGAAAATCCCAGGAAACATGGGGTTGTGGCGCCCAGTTAAACCTCATGATCATGGACTTCCAAGCAGCGAAACTAACGAGTATGATTTTTTTTTTTTTTTTTTTTTTTTTTTTTTTTTTTTTTGGGGGGGGCGAAACCCAACACCTAATGGATTTTAATATTTACTTTGCCTTCGAGCATAAGTTCAGAACTTCACGCAATTAAGGTTGCACACGCTAATTACGCCTTTTTTTTTAATTTACTAATGAAATTTCCTCATTAGGAGCTGATGTAATTTGTTCACCGGTCTCTGTGATACTCTGTATTGTTGTCGTGAAATACGAAGTAAGCGAGTAAGGTTATTTAATTGTTTTTAACTTGAATTATAAATCATTCTTGACCTGTTGCTCGTAATACAGTGTGTCAGTCTTATTTAGATTATCATTTAGGTTAGTTAAATCGTAAATAAACGGGTTTTTTTTTAACGCTTTTAACGAAATTAATTAAAGTTGTCGTCATATGTATATATATTTATGTGTGTGTTTGTATATATATATATATATATATAATATATATATGATATATATATATATATATATAAGAAGTGATCTTTATCTATTTTATATATAATATGAAGTTTGAACTATTTTATACATATATACATATGTAATTTGTTTGTTTGTATGGTGTTTTTACGTTGCATGGAACCAGTGGTTATTCAGCAACGGGACCAACGGCTTTACGTGACTTCCGAATCACGTCGAGAGTGAAATTCTATCACCAGAAATACACATCTCTCACTCCTCAATGGAATGGCCGAGAATCGAACCCGCGACCACCGAGGTGAGAAGCAAACACCAAACCAACCACGCCACTGAAGCGCTCATATGTAATTTGTGAGTCTCTATATGTTATATTATGACAAACCTGACATTTGCACTGATTTATTCCGATTGCTCGACGCCGGAGAGAAGTTTTATATTACAGCCGACGGTGAGTTAACAAATTCCGAGGGACGAGACGCATCTATTTGCGTTCCCAGTTTCATCGAGGAGGAAAGATTAAAAACTGTACAGATAGAAAATGGTCGCGGGATTGATTGATTTGCTGATGGTGGTGATCCTGTCTTTGGCGGCTTTCCTTCGTCGAGAGAGAGAGAGAGAGAGAGAGAGAGAGAGAGAGAGAGAGAGAGAGAGAGAGAGAGGAGGAGGGATGTAATGCGATAACCGCGTCGGGGGAAATCAAAGGGTTTTAATCAAACGAAATATTTTTGAACAAAACTCGGTCTTAGTTCATTATCGATCCGTTACATTTTGTGGGGGAATGTGATGACATCTGTAGTCTGATTTATGTATATGTATGATACATATGTATGTGTATGTGTTTATGTGTTTGTGTGTTTGTGTGTGTAATACACGTACCATTTTTGGGACAACCGTCCCTTTCTTTTAAGGCAGAATTTTTTTTAATTTGCCAGTGCTTTAAGAAAACGTTTTTCGAAATCACATGCATGCGTTTGCGTGTATAAGAGAGAGAGAGAGAGAGAGAGAGAGAGAGAGAGAGAGAGAGAGAGAGAAAACATCCAGTAGAAAATAAGTCGATAAAAAAACACTAAATAAACACGAACATTAGTTCAGGTGAAACTAAGTATATATTTAATATACACCAGACAGTATTGTGGTATGGCTGTTTGCATTTATTAATAATTTTATTTCTTCCTTTTCAGGACGTGTGAATCTCAAGAAGTTCCAGTAAGCTCCGACGGACGTGCCAGCTGAGGACCCAGTAAGTGTGCCCGCCCTGCTAATGATATCATTTTGTGTGTGTGTTTGTGTGTGTTTCTGCTTGCTATTTTTCTGGCTCAGTCGTGAGCAGTGAGAATGTATATTAACTATAAAACACTGAAGCAGTGGTTAAAGAGTTCTTTAACACCATTTGTAAGAGATTTATGAATTCATATACATGAGTGCAGTATGTTGAAAGAGGGACACCTGTCAGTCAGTAATTCAGGATTGAACTTTCCATCTGTAATGAAGCAAAAGCAGTTTTTTTTTCTCTCTCTCCTTAATACCGAGAGGATCGTATAGAGTCTTGATTGGTATATGTAAAATGTATGTACGCATGTTTTGGGAAACATAGAACTTATGGAGTAATGAAAACAGCACAGTTTTAAGACAATTGAATATAATTTTTATTGTATCTTCGGTTTAATAACATGTCTGAATTTGGAAAAAAAACGATATGTGTAGGTTTATAGATAACTAGGTCGTGTTTAGCCTTGATGACAAATGCGTATCCACATATTTTATTTAATATACGTGGAACTTCCATCTATTTTGGTTATGATTTGAAATGTTGCATTTTATAATTCAACGAAACACACACACACACACACACACACACACACACACACACACATATATATATATATATATATAGATATATATACTATATAAATATACATATAGATTTAGTATATATACTATATATTATATATAATTATAATATTATTAGTTGAATATAAATATTAATATATATATGTGTGTGTGTGTGTGTGTGTGTAAAAGGGAGAGGTAGTACTTAGGCCACGATACTTCTGAACTAGAGAAAGATCCGCGTCTCAGCTGTTCTTGTAACGCCCTTTAAGCCGTCTCATATCACATTATTCACCTGACATAGATCAATATTACCCATAATGCTCGGCCCCTCTTCAAAAGAGGCTCTATCGCTCCCTTTTTCATCCTTCCTCCTTTTCCTTTTCTTTGATCTATTAAGATTCCTCTCCTGTCTGAATCGGCGTCGGCCTAAAGAAGAACATCTTGATGGCAATAGTCTGATCTGATGGAATCGACATTCACCAGTACCGGGGCGCTAATTCCTGAGGTGGATGCTGGTTAGGTTAGGTTAGCTTAGGCTAGTAGAGGATCTCTGTAGCAAATTGGGTGTGGGAAACATTATAAGATTATTTTCTCGAACATTATGTGGCTAGTTTTTAAGATGTGGCGTTCCCCCTTTTAACATGAAAACAATCCGGTACTCAGTTACATCTCGGGACAATGCTAACGGGGTAAAAGCAGATAACTAAAGGGGGGGATGAGGAGATTCCTGAAGTCTCTTGAAGGATGGAAGGTTGTCAGAGTTAGGGAAAACAGAAGCAGGAAAATATTCCCAAAGCCTGGTAGAGGAGTAAAGAAACGGCAATGCACATTCTTGCAGAGTAGGTGATACGGACCACACTTCAGAAATAGATCAAATTCATCATCTGGGTGATCGCATGCCGAAGACGTTTTGCCATTACTCTAAAAAGAGGGAGGACATAGCCCTACCCGTCACGACACCTGCAGACTCAGACTTGAGATTATAACATCTTCAGAAACTGAAGGCTGGAATTTAATTGTCTGTGCTTGTCGACGGAGGGTAGCCCTCGTGGAAGGTAACAAGTTTTCGTATTCTCTCAATTTGTGTCTGTTGATTGGGGGATCCTGACAGTTTTGTCGATGATCGAGTCACTAATGAAACATCTTCACTTCGTCTCGAGATATCCGAGTGACACCACCAAGGAAGACAACAAGAAATGGGGTATGGAAAGGAAGAAAGAAAGAAAAGGAGAGTGGTTATGAAGACGAGGGAAATGGGAAATAAGACGAGACTACTAAAGCTTTGGAGAATGAATAAGTGGATGGTAAACTTTGTACTCTAAAAGTGGGAAGAGGTTGCCTCGTGGGTGCTATAGTATCAGCCAATTGTTTTCCAATGTCCTTATCATTCAGCGTCGTTATTCACTGACCACCCGTGTTAATAAAAACAAAATTTCAATGCAGAAAAGGTACAGACTTTAAAGATACTTATTTGTCATCTGTATTTTTTTCTCTCTCTTAAACGAGAGTTAGGCGTGAGGAATCATTGCAAAGGAAAAGCTTTGGCGTTGGAATGGGAATTGAAAGCTAATCGGCGTTGGAATGGGGATCGAAAGCTAATCGGCGTTGGAATGGGGATCGAAAGCTAATCGGCGTTGGAATGGGGATCGAAAGCTAATCGGCGTTGGAATGGGGATCGAAAGCTATCGGCGTTGGAATGGGGATCGAAAGCTAACGGCGTTGGAATGGGGATCGAAGCTAATCGAAGCTAATCGGCGTTGGAATGGGGATCGAAGCTATCGGCGTTGAAATGGGGATCGAAAGCATCGGCGAAATGTCAAAGTCGCAATTGGAATGGGGATCGAAAGCTAATCGGCGGGGTTGGAATGATCGAAAGCTAATCGCGTTGGAATGGGGATGAATCGCGTTGGAATGGGGATGAAAGCTAATCGGCGTTGGAATGGGGATTGAAAGCTAATTGGCGTTGGAATGGGGATCGAAAGCTAATCGGCGTTGGAATGGGGATTGAAAGCTAATTTGCATGGAATGGGGATCGAAAGCTAATCGGCGTTGGAATGGGGTCGAAAAGCAATCGGCATGGAATTGAAACTAATCGGCGTTGGGAATGGGATCGAAAGCTAAGCGGCTGGAATGGGGATGGAATGGTGGGGATCGAAAGCTAATCGGCGTTGGGAAGGGGATGGATGGGAATGATCAAAGCTAATCGGCGTTGGAAGGGGATGGGGATCCGAAAGCTAAAATCGGCGGGGGGGGGGAATGGGGGAATGGAATGGGGGGGGGGGGGATCGAAAGCTAATCGGCGTTGGAATATGGGGGAAAGATGAATGGGGATTGAAAGCTAATCGGCTTGGCGTGGGGATTGGAAAGCTAATCGGCTTTGGAATGGGGTTGGAATGGGGATGAAAGCTAATCGGCGTCGAAATTGGAATGGGGATCGAAAGCTTATCGCGTTTGGAATGGGGGATGCGTGGGGAATGGGGATCGGCGTTGGAATGGGGATCGGAAAAGCAATGGCTTGGAATGGGGATGGGAAAGGGTATCGCGTTGGAATGGGGGTTATCGAAAGCTAATCGGCGTTGGAATGGGGATTCGAAAAGCTAATCGGCGTTGGAATGGGGATCGAAAGCTAAACGGCGTTGGAATGGAAGGAATGGGAATTGAAAGCTAATCGGCGTCGGTTGGAATGGAATTGAAAGCTACTAAACGCACGGCTTGGAATGGGGATTGAAAGCTAATCGGCGTTGGAATTGGAATGAATTGAAGCTAACTGCATTGGAATGGGGATTGAAAGCTAAACGGCGTTGGAATGGGGATTGAAAGCTAAACGGCGTTGGAATGGGGATTGAAAGCTAAACGGCGTTGGAATGGGGATTGAAAGCTAAACGGCGTTGGAATGGGGATTGAGCTAACGCGGTGAATCGGCGATTGAAAGCTAACGGGCGAATGGGGATGAATGCGGGGAATGAGGCTATCGGCATTGGAATGGGATTAAAGCTAATTGGCGTTGGAGGATGGGGATTGAAAGCTAATCGGCGTTGGAAGATTGGAATGGAATGAAGCTAAATAACGGCGTGAATTGGAATGGGGATGAAAGCTAATCGGCGGCGAAGTCTTGGAATGGGATTGAAAGCTAATCGGCGTAATGGGAATTGGAATTGGGATTGAAAGCTAATCGGCTGGCTTTTGGAATGGGGATGAAAGCTAATCGGCGTTGGGAATGGATGAATGGGGGCGAAAGTAATCGGCGTTGGAATGGAATGGGATTGACAAAGCTAATCGGCGTGGAATGGGGAATTGAAAGGCTTGGAATGGGGAATCGGCATTGGAATGGGGATTGAAAGCAAAGCTAAACGGCATTGGAATGGGGATTGAAAGCTAATCGGCGTTGGAATGGGAATTGAAAGCTAATCGGCGTTGGAATGGGGATTGAAAGCTAATCGGCGTTGGAATGGGAATTGAAAGCTAATCGGCGTTGGAATGGGGATAAAAGAAGCGTTGGAATGGGAATTGAAAGCTAAATCGCGTTCGAATGGTGGTTGAAAGAAAGGCTAATTGGTATCGTTGAATGGGATTGAAAGTAAACGCTTGAATATTGCATTTGGAATGGGGAATTGAAAGCTTACTGCACCTTGCCGTCCATAATCAGTTAGTTATTAACTTGTGAGGGAAATTGGAGGTTACAATATCCTCACAAGGTTATAATTTAATCAGGTTCTAAAACGTATTTCGGCCGTGTTGAAATACTCACACGTTATAATTTAATCCGATATTCGGGGCGACTACAAGGTTAAGTGATTTTTGAAGGGGAGGAGAAACAGATCGTTTAATGTTAGTTTTGATATGGAAATGGGGACGTGACCTGCCTTGTTTACTTAATTATTCAGGTATTGTGTTGTCCATAGATGCATTTGGGGGATAAACTCTTGTTAGCAGTGTGATGTTCCTGCACTCATGAATATATATATTATATATATATATCAATATATATTATATATAACTATATGTATATATATAATATATAATATATATATATAATATATCTATAATAATATATATTATATCTATCATATATGTTTTTATTTTATATTATAGTATATATATATTATTTATTTCTATTATAATATATCATATATAACATATATATTATTAATATTATAATATTATTATATAGATTATTATAATCAACACATAATATATATATATTATTATATATATATTAATATATATATATTATATATATATATATAATAGATATAAATATTTTTTAGTTTAATTATATATATAAATTTTATATATTATTATATAAATTGTATATATAGTTACCATATTATATATATATCATAGGATATATATATATATATATATATATATATATATATACTATATCTAATAATTATTATATACATATATTGATATACATATATATTATATTATTATATTTATATATATATACTATTATATATATATTATATATAATATGTATGGATGATATGTAAACACCACACAACACCACACAACAACATATATATTTATATTATATATACAGAAAAATATATATATATATATAATATATAATAATAAATATATATATATTATATATATATATACACAACACCACCACCACACACATATATAGATATATATATATATATTATTATAATATATATATATATATGTATGTATGTATGTATGTATACACACACACACACGGACACACCACACACACACATATAATATATATATATATATATTATATATATATATCTATATATATATATATATATATATAATATATATATATATATATATATATATATATGGTATATATATATGTATATATATATATTGTGGTCTCGTGTGGGTTTTATGTGCTTATCTCTGGATTATGCAATCTCTCCCCCTCAGCAGTAATTTTTGCACTTTCATATTTGATATTTGATGATGGATGCATAATATTAACTCTTCAGTTGTAAATGTTATATTCGGGGTGACATACTGTATTGCTTAACGCTGTTACATTGCATTAATCATTCACATCCCTGCTCTCCTCAGTCTATACTTACACACACACACACACACACACACACACACACATCACATATATATATATATATATAATTATATATATATATAGATATATATATATATATATATATATATGATTGTAGAGGGTATAATTTGGAACAGGATTATATGAGAGAGAGAGAGAGAGAGAGAGAGAGAGAGAGAGAGAGACCTTCTAAGAATCCATCTCATTTCGGCGGGTCCACGTCTCATTTCCCGATCGCCAGAAGCAGGCAGCCAAAATGACTTTTTATTCTGTAGCCAGAAGAAAATATGGACTGTGCGCCGTGGAATGAAAAATTCCCACATTTTGTTATGCATTATGGTTGAAGGACTAATTTCTTTAAGACTTGCTTGTTTGATTCAGTTCGAGTTGTGTTTTCGTTGATAATACAAACGATAGTGATAATAAGTATTATTATCTTTATTATTATTGTTTTCTCTTTCTTCCCATATCCCTTCGCTGAGTCAGGCAAGTTGCAGCAGCATCCGATACCGCGGAATCTGAAGGTTCCTGATTAGGCTTCATTTGGGAACTAATAAATAAACCTTCATCTCTTGTCCCTCTTGGAATCCGGACCAAACGGTAATCATCGAGAGAGAGAGAGAGAGAGAGAGAGAGAGAGAGAGAGAGAGAGAGAGAACTCGTTTTATGTATTTCGAGAACGATATAATTAGTTCTTGTCATTGATTGGTAATCCCACGAGAGAGAGAGAGAGAGAGAGAGAAAATCTTGGCCAGGATATCTTTGGGACGAGCCTCACAGCGATGTGCTGTCTGGGGGCCATTACGATTTGATGAGTTTTCAAGTGTGTTATTGCCTTTTATCGTGTCGTTAATGATGCATTAAATTGCTACGGCTTTGTTTGCCCACACTGAGTGTGTGTTTGTAGTGCCAGGTCCTTAGCGAGGAGGTGGTTATGTACTCTCTCTCTCTCTCTCTCTCTCTCTCTCTCTCTCTCTCTCTCTCTCTCTCCTTTTTTATCTGCTTTTGGTTGTGCCTACTGAATTTCCGAATCTCTCTCTCTCTCTCTCTCTCTCTCTCTGCTTCGGGTTGTTCCTACTGAATTTTAGAATCTCTCTCTCTCTCTCTCTCTCTCTCTCTCTCTCCGTGTGTGTGTGTATGTGTTCTCTGGTTGCTACGAAAAAGATCATTCATATTTTGATAAGGAAATAAAATTATCATTTTTAGAAGAAAAAGTATTGGCTGTTTGTTCACTTTTTTATTTAATTTTTAAACCACAAAAATAAAAGATGATAAGAGTATGATTGTAATCGCATTGACACGTCCTGTATAATACACAAACTACTACTGGGAAAATGAAACACTGGGTGTATATTACCGGGTTCGTCTTTATATCCTGGACATCTTTCAGTAATCTGGATGATGTCTCTGATACAAAGACGAAACCGGTCAGGATTTACACTTTAATTTTTCCCAGTTTAAGTCGTGGTTCCATGCGTGTGTATTAAACTATGCATATAACAGAAGCAGTACAATATGCACTAAGAAAAACAGTGGTTTGAAACTGTCGTTGAACTCTGGTAAGAAATTTATTTCAGTTCCTCTTGGAAGACGAAGTGACGTCATCGTCAGGACTTTGGAAATAATGATAAAGGAGGCGAAGTTCTCTTGTCTGTCAATAGTGCCTGTGGGAAAATGGAAGTTTTTTCCACTTACAAGCAAACTTCATCAGAAACCTCACTGGAATCAGTACTGGACAGAGAGAGAGAGAGAGAGAAAGAGAGGGTGATTTATGAATCCGTGTCTTACCATCTAGAGCACTAACAGATACGATTTGATGACTTTATGAAATTAAAGCTTCCAAGTCAAGAACAGTGAAAAGAGGTAGCTAGAGAAGTTGGAAAGCATATTAAAGGATCTTAAGGTAGAACTGGGAAGAAAAAACACTAAGGAGCATTAGTTAGAGAGGATGGACAGCAGAGTTGATCAATGAAGTGGAAATGATGGTAAAGTAAAAAGGCTGAAAAGTCGGTGCAGCTAGTGGCCGAAGGGACCCGTCGATCACCCTTTACGTGAGGTGTACAGACGGCACTACTCTCCTTCGGGGTAGGAGACTAAAAATGAACTGAGAAGAGATGGAGTGACAGTAGTCTAGTAATTTTAGTTAGTGGATCCTAGGTTCATTGAATTTTCACAACTCTTGACATAAACCGCCCCCCATCCCCCTTTCTTTCGTGCAGTGATTTTTAAACGGGGGGAAGGGGGGGGCAGAAGCTTCCAAGGGGGCCGCAAGCAGGGTTGCCAGATGGTGCCTATTATTTTTTTATTTGATGTTGATTGAAAAATTGCCAAAAACATTATCGCTGCTTGTTTTCTCATTAATATCTCAAGACATGTCTAAAATTCAAAATATACGTCAATTTTCATTACAAATCCTTTTTTATGAATAGTATACAACTAGACAGCATACTGTTTATAGATTATAGTTGACAAAAATTTGAAGAGTGGGGGGCGTGAGATCTATATATATAATGCAAGGGGAGGGGGGGAGGAGGCAAGACGAAAAGGTTTAAGAACCTCTGCGTTTCGTGACGTTCTCACTATTCCCGAGATAACTAAAACTCTGAGTTGGGAGATTAGACAGAAAACTCACGTCAATTCTTACAAATGATGGAGAGGAGTTGTCCGTTCGTGAATGACAGGAAATTTGTTGTGTCCTGTACAGCATAGGAATCCGTCACGGATTTCATGACATCTGTGTACTCTCTCTCTCTCTCTCTCTCTCTCTCTCTCTCTCTCTCTCTCTATTTTGGAAGGAAATAAAATTAACAATTTTAGAAAAAAAAAAGTATTGGCTGTTCGTTCATTTTTTTAACCACAAAAATAAAAGATGATAGCCGTAGCATCTTTCCATTTTGCCTTGATTTTTTATTTTGTATTTTTTTTTCAATCCCAAAACTGTTAGAACTTACGTAGACGCAGAATGTGTTTTTTTCCTTCTTCTTCTTCTTCCTCCAAATATCAACACTAATATCGTGCCGGGTTTGCATAAATATTCGTTCTAATTTTTTGGAAGCGCGTAATTAATGCTTGTATCTAACATGTCTTTCCACATTTTGTATAGAATATACTTATGTGTACTATATATAAATATATATTTGTGTATGTATGTATGTATTTGATATATATAGATATATATATATATATATATATATATATATATATATATATATATATATATATATATATATTAAAGAATATCTGTACGTCCGAAATATATAACAATAGC